>NW_028327173.1:126345860-126505026 GCF_987537825.1 Furipterus horrens | reverse complement strand
TCCACCCTCTGTGTAGGATCAATTGTGCAGGGGCAGGGTGATGGTGCTCCAGTGTGGTCTGTAGCTATCTACTGGCTGTGCAGGCTCTGGGGTTTCCCGGGTAGTGAAAGCCAAGGTCAGCCACCACCTGTGTTTTTCCCAGGGCCACCCTGCCTGAGCTATAAAGCTATCTGAGGTGGTTGCTGCTTGTGCTGGGGTGGAAGATTTCCAGGAGAAGCTGATCTTTGAATCTTGGCTGGCTGCTGCTAGTGCAGACTCAGCTCACCCCGAGGCTGGCTGTTGTTTGTTTGATAAGATTTAGGAAGTTGTGAAGCTTGAGCCAAGACCAGTCATTCATATAGAAAAACAGCTTGGGTGGGTCCATATGTTAGGTTGGATGGAGTCTATGGGGATCTCCAGGGTGGAGTAAACAGTTTTAGCCAGGTTGATGAAGACTCAGATATGGCACCAGCCTGCCAGCTCTGTGACTCTGTTGGGGGGAGGTTCAGAGGGACAATGGCTTCTGCCCACCTTTCTGGGTCTGAGTGAAAGCTGTCCCCCAGCTCTCACCTTGATGCCAGGGACTCTTTTCAGTTCTCCCTGTTTGCCATTGCTGCCTTTCAAGCTGCTGCCCTGGTGCTGGAGCTCAGAGGGAGTGAGCCTGAGTAAGTCTATGTGTGGGTTCTTTAAGAGAAATTGCTTAAGACTCTAGCAGTTTCTTCTATCAACTGAGTCCCCTCTGGATTTTGCAGCCAGAAATTATGGGAATTTACCTTCCTGGCACTGGAACCCTGGGCTGGGGGTCCTGGTGTGGGGCTGGGACTCCTTGCTCTTGAGATATCCCTCCGGAATTTTTATTCACCACATGTGGATGTGGGACAGTCTGTTCAGAGCCTCTGCCCCTCCTACCTGTCTGGATGGATATGGTTTCTTTAATTCTGTAGTTGTCAGACTTCCATTTAACTCAATTTCTGATGGTTCTGAGTGATGGTCGTTCTATATTTTAGTTGTAATTTTGATGTGGTTGTTCAAAGAGGTGAGCTGTGTTTACCTATGCTGCCTTCTTGACTGGAAGTTCCTGATGATTTTATTAATTTTTAGGAAGAGGGGAAGGGAGGGAGAAAAAGGGAGAGAAACATCAGTCAGTTGCCTCTCACACACCCCCAGTGGGGACGTGGCCTGCAACCCAGGCATGTGCCCTGACCTGGAATTGAACCAGTGAACTTTCAGTTTGCAGGACGCCACTCAACCCACTGAGCCACACTAGTCTGAGCAAGTCTCTACTTCTGAAGGGTAGAGTTAAAGAGTCTTGACACCAAAAGTATAGTAGAGACTTCCCTAATCCAACTCCCTTCACCATCAACCTCCTACCGCCAGTACCAAAATCCCTTCTGGAAGTTTCTGACAGTCACTCAGACTTCATTCATGAGGAACTAATTACTTTCCAAGTATAAGCAAATAATTTTAATGAAGCAGACTTCCATTGAGACAGGAATAGAGCTTAGAGAAATACAAACTACTTTGGGGGTTCTGCGGTACAGTGAAACCCCAAGAGTGTTGTTTGCTACTATGCTCAGGTGCTCTGTAAGAGGCAAAGGGAATAATTTGTGTACATCTTGAAAGGAGTAGAGGAAAGATTTGCAGAGAAAGGTGAAGAGAGAGTGCATTTAGCAATTGGGAGAGAGGCTGGGGCCACTGCAGCCATCTCTGAGAGGAGTTGGCAGGAGATCTTTCCATCTAGTGCACTGTGAAACACTTTTTTGTTTTAGTGTTTGTTTTTCCTGTGATGTTTACAGCTCCTTCCACTTTGCTTTCTCCCGCTCTAATTTTTTTGTGTGAGAATCGAAGTTGGAGTGAGTGTTAATATCTGACCACCATAGTGCAAAACAGTCACAGCACAACTGAAAGCAGGCACGTAGGGTCAGCACTGACCGCGAAGAAAGGATTTGCCAAACTCCTGGAGACAGGTCAAGACTTTCACCTGAGGGATGAGGGTAAGTCCATTTTACCTAGATTTCCGCAGGCTGAGGCCCCAGGTGACATCTGGGTTACACAGGCAAATCGCCCATTTGATTTACAGCTCTCCTGCCTCATGGCAACTCAAAACCTGCCTCTGTATCTCTCCATTACTTTGGTCCTTCTCTGTACAAACACAGAGTCAGTCTAATCCCTGTTCTAAATGAAAGATAAAGGAAAAATGATATCTTCGAAATATTAAACCAAAGCCATTTTCATTCCCCGTAAGTGGTGTTGTCCTATGACCCCTCACTCATTGAATCAGTGGGCTTCACTACTTCAGAAGAATGCTGAATACCCAACTAGAACAAAGTCATCACTCAGCTTAGATTGTCAAAGTAAATCTCTTCATTTCATAGCAACATAATTCTGGGCTTTGTTAAAAAAGAAAGGGGATTTGCCTAAATTCCAAAAGTCTTCTTTTTCACCATTTAAAGAGCAAATCTCAGAGGTCTGAGCACAGAGCCTTACAAGAATGCTACGGTCTTCAAGTTAGCACAAGTGTCCACCTGGGAGTTCATGAAGGCTTCCTTCAGAGTGCTCGGTCACTAGGAATTTTAAGGGAACAAATTTTGAGACTGTCAACTTTCATGTGTATTCTTTCCTAAAATTAACCTACCTTTAGAATTTGCAGATTAATCTGCCATTTCAAATTGTTTCTTCTCCTTTACAAGAGAAAAATCATACCTCTTACCAACCAGGATCCTAAACTGGTGCACTGCCCCGGGTATTAAAACCTCTGGGCTGGCAAATGACCAGACAGGTGGTTTTTTGAGAGCAGCTCCAGATGGGCTCACGGAGAAACACTGAGGGCCACAGGCCTCACCTCATCCAGGCTGCAGAGTCCTGCACAGATCACTGCCTCACCTATTTATCTTTCTCTCTATGCAATAGAATTTAGAAGTGATATGGTTGTCAGGAGGACTTATATTGAAACTTTGAGCTAAATTGAGAAATAACATCAAGATTTATCCTGACAGAAAGTACGTCTGATGTGGCTGACTAGTTAAACAATAAAAACTGACTTTGCCAGTTAGGTTCTGTGTGAATGTTTTCCATTCATGGAATGAGAAAAATCTAATGTCCTGAGGTTTTAACAAAAATGTAGTTAGGGCATATATTCAATACAAAATGCCCCAGAGATCACAAATTTTTCAATTATTAAACTTATGATAAAAATTTAGATGTCAAAAAAAAGTGCTCAAGTTTTTCAGAATTGTCTTAGAGAACACAAAAGGAAAGGTTTGCAAAAAACCATTGTCAAGAGGGGGGATAGGATGGACACGCATTTTTGATTGGACATGAGGGTGAAGGGAGAAGAGGAGGAGAGGCGAAGAACCAGTGGTCAGATGTGAAGGTGGGAGCTCTTTCCCACAACACAAACCCTGGGGCAAACTTAAAGATCCAAGAGCCGGTGGGGAATAGGGAGTATTAGAAATGAATAGAAAATTTTGGAGAATCCAGCACATAAGGACCTGTTTCTTGTACTCCAGGAAACAGTAGCTCAGGAAAATTTCAAGCACCTTAGTCCTAAAACAGCACAAAGCAACCACAGACATGGAAATGGTGGCAAAATATTGTGAAGTAGAGAAAGCACTGAGAGAACACCAGGCCTGACTGTCTACATTAGTCACATGGTGTGAAAGAAATTTCCAAAGCCCACATGACCTAGTGAGGGATATACAAGGTGACAGGGAATGAGAAATGACCTGGTCTTCAGGGGAAGATGGCTGAACTCCCTGAGCACAAGTCCTACTCCTTTCCCCATCTGTTTCCTGTGCCCTGGTGTTCTCCAGGGAGAAAAAAAGGAGTCAACACTGGAAGAAACACTGAAGGAGGTCATTTTAAATCAGCCATAGGACTCCCGCCTTGGATCCGTGAATCGTCAAATAATTTAGACATGCAACATCTTTCTCATCAGAATGACATATAGTCATTGAGTTTCAGAGCGTGAAGGAACTTGAAAGACTGGCCCTCTGCCCTCATTTGACAGCTATGGAAATGGAAGGCCAAGGCAACAGAGTGAGTGGCCAATGCCTGGGAGTTAGCACTGGAAGCGGAGATTCCCACTGGCTCACCTTGAGACTGGATCTTTGCTCGTGCTTTATGGTGTTGGCCTTCTAATGCTTTTCAGAACATAAATTCTCCTGATTCAGCGTAGATGCTCTTCCATGTGCTCAGAATACCCTCAGGCTGACTGAGCTGCTGCCACCTTCAGAGTTTCCAAGAGCAGGTGATATTTCACTTTGGTTAACTGTACATGAATAGAATAACAGTGAAACAAACTTCAGAAACATTGGTATTAGGATCATGAAAACACTTTATAGCAGGGCTGCCCAATAGTACCTTATGCGATTTTAGTAAGAAGTTCTATATTAGCATTGTCCAATATTGTGGCAACTGATGATTGAGGCTATTGAGCACTAGAGATTGTGGCTAGTTTGATGAGGAATATTGAACATTTTATCTTATTTCATTTTAATTAAGTTAAACATATATAAATAACCACATGTGGCTAATGGATACTGTACTGGACAGCATATATTGTATATACACTCTATGATATTCATTAAAAACAAAGAAAGCTCCTCTTCTTTTTTGTCACAATTACCAGTAATTTGTTTGAAACTCATCATTTTTTGCCTACACATTAATGTTTTCCTCATGTCTCTTATCTAATTCTTGAGAAGACAATTTTTTTTATATTGTGCTTAGACAGTGCTCATTCTCAAGAACAAATGTTCCTTTGAAGGCCAAAGGTTGAGACTTAGTCTTAGTCTCTGAACCAGGACTTATTGGTAGTGTTTATTTAGTTAATTTTTACATTTACTTTTACTGTACATGTGATTTTCAAAATTAAATTCAGTTTACTAGTCACATTATCAGGTTTAATAGCTTTAACTTTTAAGTAATTATTCCCTAATTTCTCTTCATTTTTAAATGATACTTAGTCTATAGTACTACTGCATTTATTATTCATTGCTGTGTAACAAATTATCCCAAACCTTAGTGGCTTAAAACATCACCATTTTCATTATCACAGTTTGGGGGCTGGGAATCAGGGCACAGCTCAGATATGTTTCCTGGCTGAGTCTCTCATGTGCCTGCTAAGGTGCCAAGACTGCAGTCATCTCAAGGCTCAGTGGGGGAGTATCTGCTTCCCAGATCCTTCCTGTAGCTGTTGGGCTTCAGGTCCTGGCTAACTTTTGATAGAGGGCATCAGTTGCCTGCCATGTAGGCCTCTTTCTTGTACTACTCACAACATGCCAGCTGCCCTCAGTTCCTCGCCACATTGGGCCTCTATCCGGAAAGGTCACAACATTGCATCTTGCTTAATCAGGGAGAAAGCAAGAAAAGTCAGATAGACAATGTGAACCAAGAGCCCAGACAAATATAATTTCAGAAATTGATATCTCACCACTTTTGCTATATTTTATTTGTTAGAAGCAAGTCATTAGGTGCAGGCTGCACTCAAGGTGAGGGGACTAGACAAGGAGGTGCATACCAGAGGGCAGGGATCATTGAGAATGAGTTGAGAAGTTGCTCTCCCCAACTAATTTAAAGAAGTCTCCTTTTCTAGCTGGTCTAGTCTATCTTGAACATTAGCTTCAGAGTCAGCTCTACCTAGAGTCAGACTGTGGGCAAGTTCCACCTCACCCAACCAGATAGTGGGAGAAGTAGAACTAGAATCCAAGTCTCCTAAGTTCCTGATCAGCCTTCTGCTTTCTGTTGTTCATTATGCTTGGTGAGGGCACCAGTACAGGCACACAGAGCCCCACAAAGCCAAGCAAAAGAGGTACAAGAGGTTTTGGGGCACAAGAGTGCTGTGACAGTAGTGATTATAAAGAAAGATTGGTATGATGACTATAACTGGATTAGAGAAAGACTAGAAATTATATTAGTTCTTATTTATTTTTAATTAGCATATTTGTAATCTAGAGTTTTATATTTTGGCATTATAAAGACATCCCCATGCATTTTCATAAGCCCTAATAAAATCATCTTTCAAATAATTACTTGGGCCAAAAGTATATATATCAAGTAAAATACTACATTGGAAAGTCTATAAACAAATATTGTAACACAATATTTTTAGTTGTGTAGATTGAAATAAACTCAAAGAGTTATTTCCAGTGAATTTCAGAGATAATGGTTTCTACTAATATAGGAAACTCCTGGGAGAATCAAGACTTGAAAACTGTGAGGAGATACTATTGTCTGTAAAATGTTTTAAAGTGTTGCCCTACTAAGCCTCCAACTCCAGCCATGACAGCACAAAAACTTGCATGTAAACAAGAGGGCAGTGTAGCAAAGTCTTCTAGTTATCCATCAATATTCACCCTCACCCTCTTCTTTTACTAGTAAATTTTCTGAAGTTTAGCTGGACACATTGCCCAGTTAAGACTACATTTCCCAGCCTTCCTTACAGTTAGGTGTAGCCATTAAGACTCAGTTCTGGCCAGTGGGGTATGAATGAAAGTGATGTAAGTCACTCCTAGTTGTGTCCTTAAGAGAAAAGGTATGTGCTCCCCTTACTCCTTCTCCCCTTCCGACTGGTTAGTGTGCAAACGTGATGACAGGAGCTGGGAGCATTTAGAGATGAAAGCTCCCATAATAGCCTTGGACCATCTACCTTTGGAAATTTCCATGATTGTTTTAAACCTTTTTGCATAAGCCCCTAAGTTTTTGAATCTCTATATTAGAACAGTTTATACTATAACTTAACTACTGTAATTATAGATCCATCTTTCCTTTATCCTGGTTCTCAGCCCAAAGAAATAATATATAGGTGCCTAGGCTAACATGTTACGGAAAAGGGATGTATTGGGTCCTATTAAATTCTTGTTTTCCTCTTCTACTTACCCATGAAGTTACCAGGATCATAGTGGCAGCAGCAAGCTCTTATTTTTTATTGCTCTTTGGCTTTACTCCATCTCCTTACTTGCCAATAGTTAAAGGAGCAATAGTATCATAAGCTCAGACTTGCTAATGAGCCAAAGATGATTTTAAGTTTCCCTCTCTCAAGTTGGATCAGGGTGAGGAACTAGAGATTCATTCAGTTTGAGGCTGATAAATGTTTAACCTCTGACTCTCTAGGGAAACACAAGCCCTGATTTCCACTGTATAAATATTCCAAGCTAGCAATATAATGTCACATTTCAGGAAGAAATGTTCACAATTGACCTTGCAAGCTAATCCTAGCTGGTTCCAGAACACTGGGATCTATCCATTCATTACCTCAACCTGGAACTGCTTCTGATTTTCTTTCTTGACTACACTATGGAGGAGGATGTTAAATTTATGGTGATATGCAGCAGAAACAGTAAAGACAATGTTAGGCATGGCTCTGATGATCTCTGAAGTGCAGCTGAGGCCTTGCCTTCATCTGATCTATGATGCTCCTGTATTTCATCCTTTTGGTTCAAGTCAGTGGTTGGTAAACTTGGCTGTACATTGGAAGCACTGGGAGTTTTAAAAACTAACAATGCCTGGGTCCCTGCCCCAGAGATTCTGATTCAATTGATCTTGGCTGGGAGTGTTAAAAGTAAATACTGATAATGTGCAGTCAAAGTTAAAAAACATTGGTAAAGTAATAGTTCTCTTATTAATGGGACAGAGGGTTGGTATTACAATTTTTGTTTTTGGCATAAAGAGGAAAAAATCAGCTTATGTGGCTTGGCAAAAAGGGAAGCAGTCAGTGTTAGTAAGGTAAGGACCATTTCCTCAGTGCAAGGGGAGATGGAAGTAAGCATAGGAAAAGCTGAAATTCTAGGAAACTGTTATAGATCATTTAATGATCTCTAATATGTTTTGAATCTATATAAACTGTTATTATATGTTGTGAAATCTAGTCCCATCCATGTTAGGTTTGCCTCTATTCTTAGAGGCAGATGCTAAATTTACTGCTATTTAAAAATCAGCAGACATCTAGGTAGTGTAGTTTTTGACCATTATGTTAACCTCTGAGAGAAGTTGTGATTAGAAGTTTACAGATTGATAAAATTGCTAGTTTACTAATTAATCAGTTTTATGCAGTATCATTTCACCCATACAAGCCTGTGTGTAAACACACAGATGATATAAACATGATAGAAATCCATGGAGCCCAGCCATATGGTCACTAGAGGGGCAGCATGAGACAGAGGAGCAGGATGCCTGGGTGCTAAGCTTGATGCTGTGCAGGTCTGATGTGATTTCCTAATTCATAAAAATGAGGGCATAGGACAGCGTCACTTTGGCCCCTTCAACTTTAATATTTGATAAGGTATCTTGAGACTGAAACCATCACTGGTGTCAATGAACTAAATGGGTTCAAAGATTGAGTTATTTTCCTTAGGTTTATTAAATATTGACAAACTGAGAATGAGTATATATTTCTAAGTTACTTTTTCTGAGTTGATATTCCTTCCAACTCAGATGTTGTAAATGCATTTCATCTTCATGTCCAGTCTCATTTGACTATTATAGGCCTTCCAAAGCACTGTGTTGAGAAGGTTGCTGAAACCAAGTGTGAGCTTTGTGGGACTTAAGAATGCTAGGACTGATAAGTGCTGATTGTCTTGGGTCTAAAAGGGGTGAAATAGCAATGTTGTGCCCCATGTCCCATCCCTGGCCACAATCTTTTCATTGAGATCTATGTGTCCCTCATCTCCCATTAGGTACTTCTGAAGTTAAAGAAATTTGGGAACTCTGTATCCTACTACTTTCTACCAGGAAAATTTAGACCATTGTCAAAGTGGTTATGGTTCTGAAGCTCACTCAACAAAAACATTTAGCTATTGAGTCTTTAACAGGCAGCTTCAATATAAGTTACACCTTTATAATAATGAAACAACCATTAGTTGATTTCACTTAACTAAACTATTTAAAGGGCAGGTGAATGTGGCTAAAACAGGAAACACTTTTAGATTCTTTTGCTTTTAAGCCAGTCCCATTAGACACAGTCTGAAAGGTAACAGAAATCGTGACCTTCCTTTTCTTCCACCAACTTAGGTTTGGATGGCTGCGGTTTTCTCTTTAGGCTGTGTAACACCCCAGCATGATGTGAAAAGTAATTAACTACTTTAGAAGTTAATCCAGCATATACTTCGAAGCAGAAGCAATTCCATGCCTAATAGTTGCTTGGCAGATTGATTCCTGCTTCTGGCTCTTGAAATCATATGCAGTAATTGCCCCAGAATTTAAAAATCTCTGGGGAATTCCTTGTTCCACATTTAAGGTACAAACAGCTAATGACTTTGACACTTCGCAGTGTGTGTGTGTGTGTGTGTGTGTGTGTGTGTGTGCCTGTGTTGGTGGGTAGGGGGAAAGCAGTGCCTTGAGAATCACTGTATGGAAAAGAAAGGTGTCTTCTCACTGTAAAGACCTAGAAAAAACAACATTTATTTGACTAGATCGAAAACTAGTAAATTGATAATTGCTTGAATGTGTGCTTGTAGAGAGGCGTCTCTACAAGGAAAGGCTTCTCAGAGTGGGTGCTCTTGCACTGAGGAGCTCTGGTTATAGACTTGCCCACTTTCATGTTGGTTTTTGGGGTGCTGTACTGTTGATAAAACAGTATTGTGACAACTTTCTTCTGAGCAGCAACCTAGCTTGATCAAAAGATTTCATGATCAAAAGATTTTATTTTCACACTGTTCTCATGTTCCTTCATGTTATGCCTATTACCTTGATTTCATCATTAGACTATGTTCTGTACACCACCCTTCCTACACTTTCTAAATTCCCTGAAACTGATAGGGTGGGTCAGGCCCTCTTCTGATTTCTTTCTCACTAAACAGTCTGGGAATTGACTATAATGATGTTTGTGTATAGTTTATATTTGTTGTTTACATTTTGTCCCCTTCAAAACTGGGGATGGCTCACCTGGGGTTTTCAGCTAATATCAGTTATCCACCAATTTCTACAAATCCTTGAACTGACAAGTAGCTTTCAATATCTTAATAGTTTGAAATAACTAAAAGTATTTGAACTAATAAATGATTCTCAAACCAGAAATGAGTCTCCACTTTGGGTATAAATAAAGAAATCATTAAACAAGAATTATTATTAACTTGTAGTGAGAAGAAAACAAAAAACTTAGGCTTTGTTCTCAAGTGGGTTACAGTTTGGCCGGAGGAAATGACTAACTCTCACGAGACAACACACACAACATAAGGCATTTGGTTACTAAGTCTTAACGGTGCGCTGTATGTTGGGAGGGGGCATGATCCCTGGGCTTGGTTAATAATTGAAGGCTTCACAGACATGGTGAATTGAGTCTGATGTTGAAGGAGAACAGGTTTGGAAAGGCAGAGGGAGACAGAGAAACTTTCCCAGTGAGGTGTCAAATGCACAGAGAGAATAACCAGAGTGGTCTATGGGGGGGGGCTAGCCTGCCTACAACAGGCGGTTGGAAAACCAAGGGAATGATGTAAACTTGATAGGAAGGGGTCCAGTGATGGTGGGCCTTGAAAGCTGCATTGAAAGGCTTATAGTTAATATATTAGAAAATAAGGAGCCACTTATAAAATGGTGTTTTCATTCTAGAAATAGCAGTGATTTATAAGATGAAGTAGGACTAGAAAAAAGGCAGCTGAATTGGTTTAGCTATACGGCAGATAGGGCATTTTGGATATGGTGGGGGCTGTGGGGACAGAGAAAAGGGATATTCAAAAGAAAAGTCAGCCCTGGTCAGGTGATTCAGTTGGTTGGACTGTCATCTCGTATACCAAAGAGTTATAGGTTGGACCCCTGGTCATGGCACATACCTAAGTTGCGAACTCAGTCTCTGGTCGAGGCCCATACAGGAGGCAACCAATTGATGTTTTTCTCTCATGTCCCTCTCTCTCACTTCCCCCCCTTCCTCTCTCTCTCTAAAATCAACAAACATATCCTTGGGTGAGGATTTTTGTTTAATTATTTATTTATTTGTTTGTTTATTTATTTATTTATTTACTTTTAGAGAGAGGAGAAATGGGAGAGAGGGAGAGAAACACCATTGTGTGGTTGCCTCTCACTCAAGCCCCCAACTGGGGATCTGACATGTAACCTAGTCATGTGCCCTGACTGGGAATCGAACCAGTGACACTTGGTTCGTAGGCCAACGCTCAATCCACTGAGCCACAGCAGCCAGGGAGAATTTTTTTTTTTTAAATAAAGAAAATTCTACCAGTCTTAGTGTTTGGCTACCTGTGGGATAATTAAGTCAAATGTAAATTTGAAGGTGAATTGAATGATAGGGGTGGTGTCAATGACACAATCAGGGAAGTTGGAAAAGGAATTGTCTTTGAACATGTGGAATTTGAAATGACAGTAAGCAGTGTAACAAGGTAATTGCAGGAGGATGATTTGAGAAAGTAATAAAACCTTATTTCAAAACCTGAATCTAAGACATTTAACTCCATTAACAAGGAGAATATTACCTGACTCACATGGCTATGGAGCTGATTAACTATGGTAAGAATATGAAAGTGTTTCATAAAGTGCCATCCAAATGTATGCCTTTGGCATTTGACTATGTGTGCATCTCCTTCCCAACTGCATAGGATGCTGAAGAGGGTGAAAAACTTCTCATAAATTTCCTTCCAGTGTGTATTGAGATACATCACCTCTGGTGGCAGGAAGATGGGTTGAGTGGTCTTAGCAGAGAAACAGATAAGAGACAATGATGAGGAACTGTCCCAGGGTAGTGACAGCATGAGTAGAACTGAGCAGACTTAGATGCTTTTTTGGACAAAGAAGTGACAGAACTTATTTACTGCTTGGATGTGGAAAATGAGTAAGAGGGAGGATTCTAGGAATGACGTCCAGGTTCCTGGTTTAGGAAACTGATTGTGATTTAAATCATTGAGATAGAAAAGATGGGAAGAGGAGCAAATCTGATCATGGAGGAATACTGTATCATGAATTTTGTGTGGCCACTGTAGTAGGTAGAATAATGACCAAGCCCCACAAGATGTTCATAACCCAATTCCCAGAATCTGTGAATATGTTATCTTCCATGAAATGGGGGTGGGAGGGGGGCTTTGCAGATGTGATTAAATTAAGGATTTGAAATGAGATTGTCCTGGATTGTCTGGGTGAGCCCAATGTACTCACAAATGTCCTTATAAACAAAAGATGGAGACAGGAGACTGAGTCAGTGACATAATTTGACTTGAGAAAGATGGGCCATTGCTGGTTCTAAAGATGGAAGGGGCTACAAACCAAGGACTGTGAAGGCTTCTACAATCTGGAAAAGGCAAGAAATGGATTCTCCCCTAGAGTATCTCCAACTAACACAGACCTGCTGACACCTTGATATTAGCCCACTGAAAACCTGAGTTGGACTCCTGACCTTCAGGAATGTAAAATAATACATTTCTATTGTTTTAAGCCACTGAGCGTGTGGAAATTTAATATTGCAACAATGGAAAACTAATACAGACACATTTGAATTTGAGGTAAAAAGGATTTGCAAGTAGAGATCTAAGACAGACCTATTTAGAAGTCGGGGATGAACTTATAGATTTGGGAGTCATTAGCATATGCTAACACTTGTTGTATTTTAACATCTCTAAAATCAGGATGTGTCTTACAGTTGATAGTATCTTATAATTGTCATTGTCAGGCAACAGATATATTGCCTGTGCGTGTCCAAGTGAGGGAAACTCAGTGGGCAAACACGACCCCTGGACATTTCAGTCAACAAAACACAAGAACTATTTGAGAAACGCATGTGAGTCCTGTTTGTTGTCTGAAGATTTTCTGTTAACACATTTAGTAAGATCAAAAAAGGGCCAAAAGAACTTTCAGAATGGATGTCCATAACATTAAAGAAAATCTTAGAGAAATTAGTAAAGAATTCTTGTGAGTAATGCTAATTTTTCTATACTCTTTTTTTTTTTTTAATTATATGACTGGTGGTGTCATTTTTGGTTGGGGATTTTTTAAAATTTTTTAATTAATTAATTAATTGTTTATTTATCTGTTTGTTTTTCTTAGAGAGAGGGGAAAGGAGAAAGAGAGGGAGAGAAACATCAATGTGTGGTTGCCTCTCACACGTCCCCAACTGGGGACCTGACATGCAACCTAGTCACATGTCGTGACTGGGAATTGAACCAGCAACACTTGGTTCACAGGCCGATGCTCAATCCACTGAGCCACAGCACCCAGGGCTTGTCTATACTCTTGACAGAACGAGAGATAGCACAGTGATGGAAAAACAAAGATATGGATGAATTTGAGTTAAAAAGTAGCTCTGAAGAGTTGTTTCTGAAAAATCCTAAGTAATACATTAATTCACATATTGTGCTTGTATTTCCTTTTCATACATACACAAAAACTAAAAGAGATTTTTCAAAAGTTATGAAATAAAAATTATAAGTGATAAGAAAGCATTGTGAGAGCCTAACAAACACCATGTTTTACTTCTGCCATTCATAGAAAAATGGTGACTCTTACAATTGAATGGTGTCTTGAACTTGACAGTCTTCATAGTCATGTAGATAGGTAAGATGATTCAGAGAGAGAATATAGAATAAGAAGAGCAAAAGATCCAGGGGAAAATTCTCAGAAATAATAGTACTGAGTAGTTTAACAATACATAGCTAGAACCATAAAAATATTTTCATTCCTTAATCTCATTTTGGGTAATTCACCCCAAGAAAGTCATCCAAAAGAAAAAAAAGTAATTATATTAGATAAGGGGAGTTTACTTCCATGAGAAAATGAAGTGAGCATGGATGACCATCTCAGAAGCTGGACTCTGACTCTCAGTCCAGCCCTCTAACACTGGTGAGTACACCAAGACTCATGCCAAATGAGAAGCACAGCTGATCATCATTAAGAATATATACTAGTAGCTTAGGTAAGTCAATCACTTTTGTGTTCTGGTAATTTTTTTCCATCTCCAGAAGAGTATACAGAGCATCCTGACTTCTCTATATAATCTCACATTTATATTTACTAAGAGAGAGAGGAGATCATTGGATCAGTTTGATTCCATCCAACACTATACCCTGCTATTGAGTGGAGTCTCGTACTGAGCCACTTCATGGGCCTTTCTGATATCTAACTCAGATATGTCTGCCTTTTGGTCCAGGCACAGATCCTCTGGACCATTAGTATCTGTCTATAGGGATGGCAAAGTCACATGGGATTGAGTACGACAACTTCATGAAGAAAGAATTGCCTCTGACCACTTTCCTCAGAGGCAGACTATAACCATGGCACTTAGAATTTCATGCACTATCCAGAACTACCCAATCTGGGAAGGTGGGAGGGGGACACTTTTTATATACATAAAAAAGAGAGAGAGCAATTTAAATATCTAAAATAATGAAATGGTTATTTAATACATTATTTTAGTACATTTACTCAATATAATTTTATTCACAGTTTAGAGATGACAGTTATGAACAATAAGAATAATAAGTAGCAACAATAGTAACTACAATGTTGAACATAACTACCAGCAAAACTTCACAAAAAATATATATTTACATGGAAATGATCATAGTTGTTAGGAAATGGGATTATGAGTGACAATTTTCTCTATAATTTGAAATTTGTGAGGCCTTATTATTTTGATATCATAATAGATGTTATAGAAAACATAACTTGAACAACTCTAGTTTATGAAATAAAGCCATTGATCCAACTTCATAAAAGATACACAATATAGAGTTGCAAACTACTAAAATTTGAAATAATTAATAGGAACTATATAACAAGTGACTAATAAAGGTCTGATCTAAGTCAATGATGCTTTAAAATGAACTCATAAAGACCCAAGGCAGAATCCATCTACCTTCATCTTTCTTTCATTAGAAGCAAGTTTTTTACCAATACTGTGGTTCTTGCAAAAACCAAAACAGATTTTTATGTAACTTCTACTTAACATTTGACTTCTTCCAAGGTCTAGTAACCTTCTCTATCTTGACAATTGGATAGTAATTATCAGTCCCATTTTATGAAGGAGGAATTGGTAAAGACATGTCCAAGATAACCCACTTTCAAAAATTCAAGTGAAAAATATAATTAGACTTTTGGCTATTTAATTAATAGTATCAAATGCTCAGCACTCTATACTCACCTAGTATTGCTGAATAACAGTTTTCTAGGTAAAGGAAGCCCATGTCTTTAGATATCAAGGACCCCACTTCTACATTTAGGATTATTCTCTCTAATCAATGCATTAAAACTTTCTCTGCCTCTTAAACAGGGTATATGGAACATGTTAGCTTTTTTAAAGTTGAGGGCTTTAGTAATTAAAATGAATATAAATAATTATATATTAAATTTCTTGCAATAGGACTTCTTAGAATATTTAAATTTATAATAATTTCAATGGAAAAATATCTCCAGATATGAATATGTGTTTATACTTACACAAGCACTTGCACACATGTGCACACACACACTCATTAATATTTCATCCTGGCAAGCCCACCTGTTTTATTACTGCCACTTCTTAATTTCTACTTCTAATTTGCCTTGTACATAGAAACCAGTAAGCAAGTTTGTTAAAAGTGTGCATAAACTGTTAAAAACTTTTGAGTTAGAGGCTCTTTTATGGAGACATAAGATTGTTGGTTAAAGAATCCCCAATTAAGGGAAAGTTGAGAAATAGTTATGCACCAGGGACTGTGTGTTTTATGCCACACTCCTTGACTTCTGGAAAATTCCCCTATTTTACCTGGAAGTACCCACCATCCATGTGGTTATAACTGGAAAGGCCATAGATGGGCAATATGATCCCCTCCCCTCCTAGGACCATAAAAGTTTGGCCCAGGAGTGGGCACATGACTAAAGACTGGCCATTCAGTTCCTTCCCTGGACATTTGAAATTGAAATGAAAGGAAGGCATAGGGGGGAAAAAGTCAGTCTCTCTCCGAGTCACCAGACCCATCAAATGAAAATTCTGAGAGTTGTTGAAGCTCATATTTTACCACATGAACTTGGAGGCAGAAAGGTAGGAAAAGAGGATGGAGCAGCTTCACGGAGATAAGAAATTGTGGGAGAGGCGTGGCAGTTTCCAAGGGCCTGGCTCTGTGCCTCCCTGAGGCCCAGCTAAGTCTTTGTCCTCGGGCTCCATGAGACACCCATGTATCCTAGGTAGTGGTGACTTTCAAAATATTTAACGATGGCACAAGGGAAAAGAAATCAGGACAGGGCCAGACAGCCGGTACACAGTCCTGGACATCTGCTGCCGTTCCAGGCATTATTCCTTTTGTTATGAAGCACAGAGTCCTGAGAAATCCCCAGGGGATAAGCCGGGTGGCTGAGGCAGGGAGGAGGCATTTCTGGTATCGAAGCAACAGGAACAGAAGTATTTTTAAATGTAAATAGCATCACTATATGAGTGCAACCAGCTGATTATCCGCCCTCTCTGTAGCCTTTTAAGACCTGCTACTTTTCACTTCAGCTAGCTGGAATGGTTTCTGTTACAACTGTAAATCCTAAAAAATATGATTTGTGCTGTATCATTGTTAGTCATCAGTTTTACTGACTGAATTTGATGGTAACTTCATAAAGCTTGCAGACTGGAACAAACTTTGAAATGTGCATGAAAAGGCGGCTATGGAGTAAACTGGACAAGCTCAGCAATGGAAAGTAGCCTCACAGGGTGATCTGAATTATAAATTCCTAACTGGGCAGATTATAGTTGGTAGTCATGTCCCAGGCCTACAACTCCCTTAGTAAGAGGTTTATCTTTGCCTTAGCAAGCAGCCCTGTCCATTGTTTTTGTGCATCTGGGTTAACACACCTTTGAAATGCCAGACCCCTTGCAGGTATAACCACACTCAAGGCAGCACATACATGACCTTCTTGCTCATATACCATTGCTATTTATTGCAAATGTTAAATGGTAAGTATCCCATATCTAGCAATGTAAAAGATGTATGTTATCTCCATTTTTGCTTTCTCCCATCTCCTTGATCTACCAATTAATTTCATGAATCTTGATGTTCCCTTCTGGAATTACAAATGTATAAAAAGAACAGTAAAAGTGCCATTCTCGAGTGCAATTTTGAGATCTTGCTTCCAGGTATGTCTTCAGTTTGGCTCAAATAAACTCATATTCTTATGTCAACAGAAGTAATTTTGACCAGTTTTGCACCCAAATTTACTTTTCATCCAAATAATTTATTACGGGGTAGGAAATATCTGTGCCTTTTCACTAAATAAAAGTGTAAGAAATATTTTATATTACACTGTAAAACATCTTTAATCTAGATTAAAAAAAACACCTTATCCAATCATTAGTAAAAAAAAAAAAACAGTTAACATTTTTGTTTGTATACATTCTGATTTTATGCTTCTATATAATTCCTAGATTGCAAGAATATTTTTACATGGAAATCACCTTTCATGTCTTATGCCCCTTTTTCCACAAAACAGACTTAAAAAATCTCTAGTCTTGTATTTTATCTCTTGGGTGTTTTCATTTCTTAGGTGTTAGGAAGGGAGGGGGACAGTTCTCCAGAGTTCTTCAGTGAACAAGGTTTATGTAGCTCTTTGCTCTTGCTCACAGTGTAGATCTCAGGAGAACAAGGTTGACCTTATTGCCAGGCAGAATTATTCAAGTCACCACTTTTACTTTGGAAGTTGCTTAGGGAGTCATGTCTGACTGTATGAAAAAGGATGAGTTTACACATTCAGCAGCAGGTGCACTGATGTCAACCAAGTCTATTATTTAATCTCCAATATTAGCTCCTGAGTTACAAAATGGGAGGAAGACAAATGAGTTATGGAGCCTCATATATAACAGCTTACTTACCTTTATCCATTGAGAAGTAAAGCCTTGTCAAGTAAAAAAAGCTGTTTGCTTTATCACGTTGACTTATAGCTAGAGTAATTTTAATTATCTTATTGATTATGCTATTAGAGTTGCCCCTATCTTTCCCCCTTTGCCCTACTCCATCCAATACCACCCTCTCCCTTGGCAACCCCCATGCCATTGTTCATGTCCATGGGTTCTATACTGTATTTTACACCCCCTTGACTATTCTGTAACTACCTATTTGTACTTCTTAATCCCCTCACCTCCTCACCCCTTCTCCCACAGCACCCTCCATCTGGCAACCGTCAAAACACCCTCCATATCCATGATTCTGTCTCTGTTCTTCTTGGTTGTTTAGTGTGTTTTTTAGTCTCAATTGTTGATAGATATGTATTTATTGTCATTTTATTGGTCATAGTTTTGATCTTCTTTTTCTTAAATAAATTCCTTTAAGATTTCATATAATAATGGTTTGGTGAAGATTAACTTCTTTAAGTTTTTCTTGTCTGGGAAGCTCTTTGTCTGCCCTCCAATTATAAATGATAACTTTGCTGGGTAAATCAGTCTTGGATGTAGGTCCCTCGTTTCATGACTTTGAATATTTCTTTCCAGTCACTTCCAGCCTGCAAAGTTTCTTTTGAGAAATCAGCTGACAGTCTTACAGGAACTTCCTGGGAGGTAACTAACTGCTTTTCTCTTGCTGCTTTTAAGATTCTCTCTTTACCTTTAACCTTTGGCATTGAGGTGGGCATCTTTGTATCCATCTTGTTTGGGACTCTCTGTGCTTCCTAGACTTACATGTCTATTTTGTTCACCAAATTTAAAAAGTTTTCTTTCATTGTTTTTTCAAATACATTTCTAATTTCTTGCTCTTTCTCTTCTCCTTCTGGCACCCCTATGATATAGATGTTGGAATGCTTAGAGTTGTCCCAGAGACTGTTTACACTATCCTCATATTTTTGGATTTATTTTTCTTCTTGTTATTTTGATTGCTTGTTTTTTGCTTCCTTATGTTCCAAATCATTGATTTGATTTTAGGCTTCATCTACTGTTGTTTCCCTGTAAATTGTTTTTTATTGCAATTAGTGTATTTTTTGTTTCTGACTGGGTCTTTTCTTTTTTTTAAGTATATTTTATTGATTATATTGTTGCAATAGTTCCAGTTTTTTCCCCTTTGCTCCCCTCTGCCCAGCACCACCCATCCCCCAGCATTCCTCCTCCCCCCAGTCCACTCCCATGGGTCATACATACAAGTTCTCTGGCTTCGCCCTTTCCTATATTCTTCTTCTTCTTTTAAAATAATTAATTAATTAGTTAATTTTTTTAACAATAAAAAATAACAATCTTCCCCTCTCAGACTTAAGACCCTTTATAATCTTATAAAAGACAATGGGCAAAGGTCTCGAGTTCCTCTAGCTGCTTCAAGCTGGACATGGTCGTCGTCCTACCTACCCTTGGGTCAAGAAATCCCTAATAAGAGTGGGGGTGTGGAGGGGAGGGTGGCCTTCCCACATGGGGAAGGATCATGCAGACTCCAGGTCAGTTGGCTGTCCCCGGACAATGGCATGCTTGGTTTAACAGGCTGGCATCCTTGTTGTATTCTGGGGGCAACAGATTTAGCAACAGGGTTAAAGGACATTATTCAATCCATAACCACTAGATGACAAAAGGCAGGTATTAATTTTTCAATGTCCCACATTAGGGAAAAGAAGGGCTTCTTTTGAAGAAGGTGTGCCAGGCACGTCTCACCTGTCCAAAACCCTTTTGCCCACTATACTTAGTTTGGGCTGAGAGAAATATTTTACATTTCCCCCCTCTCAGACCTCTGGGCCCTTTCTGTCCAAGCCATTAGGACAGAAAAGAGAAACCAGTTTTATAGTGAAGCCCACAGACCACCCCATTCTTTACCAACCCAGCCACTTAGTTCAGCCAAGCAATTGAGTCTCATTGGCAGTGATGCAGACAGGATTAAGTGAGGCCTATACATACAGAAAATCACTCAGGTAATGAGATCATAGGCTTATGCCCTTTGAAAACAGAAAACACATATTAATTTATGCAACATAACCCACATACAAGTCTCTAAATCTCTAAGACTGTCTTATTGGAAAGACCTCCAGTTGCAAGGCATTTGACATTCTTCTTGCCTGTAAATTAAACATCTTTGATGATACCATAGGCATAGTTTAACTTTCAAATAAAAACAAATTTTAAATGGAAGAAACTTTAAAGACGGTTAGCTGCCCTACTTTATAGTCTACCACTGATCATTGTGATTTTCCTTGAATCATGATTTTTCTCCTTAAGATTATCCTCCTTGTCAGTAAAGAGACTGCATTAAGTCCATTTTTAATTTATCCTGTTCATTTGCATTAACACAACAAGAGCAGCAAATGATCACTTATGATCTTTTGTTCTGGTTTGCTGGAACTTACACAAGGAACATTTAGGGTGACCTTCAGTCTGCCCTTCAGGGCACAGAAGCTGAGCCACATGCCTGCCATTCATCCTTGCCTGTATACAGCTGTCTTTTCATGGTCTTTCACATCTGACCGGGTCTTTTTAATGCTGTTGAGGTCCTCACTAAGTTCCTTATGACCAGTGTTTTGGCTTCGGCATCTGATACATTCCTTATCTTCCTTCTGTTTTGTTGTTTTTCTGGAGTTTTGATCTGTTCTTTCATTTGGGCCATGTTTCCTTATTTCCTCATTTTGGCAGCCTCCTTGTGTTTGTTTCTATGTATTAGGTAGAGCTGCTATGACTCCCTATCTTGGTAGTGCATCCTAGTTTAGTAGGTGTACTGAAGGGTCAGTGGCCAGCCTCCTCTATCAACAAAACTGGGTACTTGAGGTGCACCCTTTGTGTGGGCTAAGTACACTCTCCTCTTGTAATTGAGCCTTGATTCTGTTGGCAGGTCAATGGGAGAGATTTACCCAGACCAGTCAGTTTCAAGGACTGGCTGTAACTACTAACCACTGACATCCACCCTCTGTGTAGGATTAGCTGTGCAAAGGCAGGGTGGTGGTGCTCTGACATGGTCTGTAACTGTCCACTAGGTGGATGGGCTCTGGCATTTCCTCAGTTGTGCAAGCCAAGGTCAGTACCAGCCTCGTTTTGTCTGGGGACCCCCTGCCTGAGCTAGAAAGCAAACTGAGATGGCTGCTACTTCTGGTGGGCTTAGAGATTTGCAGGCAAAGCCAAGCTGTGAATCTAGGCTGTTTGCTGCTAGTTCTGGGCCTGGAGCTATTTAGCAAGAGGTATGTGGGCTGGGGGCCCACCAAGGCCAGTTATTTCTTGTTTTAGGGGATTTAGGAAGTTAGCACTTAAGTTGGGTGGTAGGGAGTCTCAGGGAGTGTCTAGGGCAGGGCAAACAGTGTTAGCCAGGTTGATGGGGTCTCAAATATGGCACCAACCTGCCAGCTCTGTGGCTCTGTGGGGGAGGGGGTTCAGAAAAGGGGCAATGGCCTCTGCTTATCTTTCTGTCTGGGAGAAATGTGCCCCCCAGCTCTTGCCTTGATGCCAGATCTTTCACTTCCTCCCCGATGCCACTGGTGCATTTCAAGTTGCTACCTCAGTACTGGTGCTCAGAGAATGTGAGTCTCAACAGGTTAGTCCATGTTGGGATCTTTAAGTATAACTACTTGGGATTCCAGAATTTTCTTTTACCAACTGAGTTCCCACCTATTTTTGTAGCCATAAATTACAGGGACTTATATTCCTGGCACTGGAATCTTGGGCTCACGGGCCTCGTGTGGGGTTGGGACTGCTCACTCCCAAGATATCCCTTCATAATTTTTATCCACCCCTGGTGAGCATGGGACCAGCCAGTTCCACATCTCTGCCCCTCCTACAAGTCTGGATGGATGTGGTTACTTTAACTCTATAGTTGTTACACTTCCATTCAACCCAATTTCTGATTGTTCTCAGTGATGGTTGTTCTACAACTTAGTTGTAATTTTTATGTGGCTGTGCAAGAAGGAGAGCCATGTTTACTTAAGCAACCATCTTGAGCAGAACAGTTCTACAGTCTTTTAAAGGTGATATAAACTATGGTTGTTAAAGAAAATCTTCCAGCCCAAGTGAAGTGACTGGCCACTGTGGGGGGACATGTCATCCACAATGGAGCAGAAAAGGAGATACCTGAGAATTCAAGTGGAGATGCCACACATACATACTCACAAAAGCCAGACATTGGAAATAAAGAGCAAAAATTAAACCACATGAAGTTGGGCAGACCTGTGTTCCTAGAAGTCCAGTAAAAGGCAAGAAAACTATTGCCATTTAAGTCTGCATGGATAAAAGTGCAATGTTCAAAAAAAGTGTAATCATTCACCTGAACTCCATATTCATCATCCCCTGTCTGGCTTGAGTGCTCAATATGGAGATTGGCAAATTAGGGTACATTCAAGAGTTAACAAGCCAGAGACCAAAGGCACCTGAGGAGGTTTTAAGGTAACAGCTGTGGTTCCTTTGGAGAAAAGACTGAAAGAGAAGTTGTTGCTCTGTTTATAAATTTGAAAGCACCTAAATGTCCATCAAAAGAGAAATATTTATTATAATATAGTCTGTAGTATTATGGAATATGGCCATTAAAACCTCACATGGAAGAAACAAATGAAGTAACAAAGTAAGAGTATGAACAAATTTGCTTTTCTTCCCATCAAGATGGCAGGATAGGTAAACATGGCTCATATCCTCACACAATCGATCAAAATGACAACTAAATTACACTGGGGAACATAATTTTTGTTGAGTTTGATCTGACACTTGTTTTTGACTAACTTTTGGCACCTAAATCCAAAAAAAATGACCCATTTTTCTCTAACACATCAACTTTTTAAGGTACAGGATATCCTCTCTTTGTCCCAAAAATCATACAAAATATACATACAAAGGAAAATAAAGAAAAAATTACCTGAATATACTGTTTATTTAGTAATTTTATTCATATCAATTCTATATATTGTTACTGTAACTCAAATTGTGTACAAATAGTAAAGTTCTGCTACCAAACATACATATTAAGGTATTTTATCTTTTCAAATGACAGGCTAGGAAGTGCCAAAATGAGATACTTGAAACAGTCTCCTTCAGTTGGCAAAGCTTTCACAAATTGCTTTATGAGACCCAGTTTTAGGTGCAGAGGTGGGAATATGTTGTTCTTTCTGTCAACAAGTGGCTCATGTAGAATCTTTGGATCACCAGGTGTGAGGTCAGATCTTGGAGGCCAATTTAACTCCATCCAATGCTTCTCACAAGCTCTGCTATCCCACATACACAGAAAACAGGGATACTTGGTGTATCCGCATTGCTGACCAAAAAGGAAACAAATCATTTTAAGGTAAACACAGATGATCCAATTGTGCTTGTGATATTGCAACAGATCAATGACTCACTTTATGTCTTCATATTCTTCATGAAAACAAACTGAATGGCCAGTTGGGACTGCACCAAATAAATTGCCATTGTGGAGGAGGACACACTTCAAGCCCTACTTTGAGCTACCAATGAACAGTCACCATTCAGTTGCATTATAAATTGGAATTCCCAATTCCTCCATTAAACCATGTATACTATGGCAATACACAAAGCCATCATCACTTTGAAAGTACTGCAGAAATGCACTTTCTCTTTATAAAAAGTAGGATGCCTTCACTCCTTTTTCAAGCAAGTTTTTCTTGTGCAGTCTTGATGCTAGGAGCTCTGAAGCCTTTTTGGATAGTCCAAAATCTCATGCCAAATCATTCAACTTATGCTGATTAAATCCCTTACGAACTGAGTCATCTTCAATTTCAAAATCTTCATTGTCGCTGTCATTTAGTTCTTCACCATACTCCTGTTTTTTGAAAGAGGGTAGTTCAATGAACACTGGTACTGGGATTTCAGCTGAATGAAGGCACTGGGAATATAGCTGATGGTAGACTAGGATACTCTATTTTTCATTTATTTTTCTTGTTATATCCTGATGTTTTCATTATACAAAAGTAACAATCACTTGAATGATCTCTGGGATCTCGCCAAACCATAGGTATACCAAACGGCAATTTATCACATGTTCCCTTTGTCTACATCTGTATACTCTCAACACACTGCTTGCACACCTTGTGAGGGGCCCAAGACTTATCTTGATCACCAAGTTTTACTTTAAAATATGCAAAATAGGCTTGCCTGACAAATGCGTTGATGTTTGTTCTTTGACTGGGAATGATGAAACTGTCACAGGTAGAACAAAATGAATCAGGGTTGTTTAGGCACTTACGATGAGAAATAGCAGAGGCAGACATGATCTGAAGGAAAGGAAATAAGTATCTATGTAGATAAAAGCCTAAATTCTGCTAACTTCTTGTATACAGACAAGAACTCAGACTACACTTCGGAATACAATTCACTATATAGAGCAGCACACAACCTCTCACCACACTGTCTCATGTGTAACTGAGTAGCCTAGACAAGTATGAACCTGTCGCTGGTCTCCAAGGTCATCCCCCACCCCTCCTCACTTAAGGGAGGTTTGCTCTCAGCCAATAGGAGAGCACTAGTGCTTCTCTTGATCCATGCTCAATCCAGCCTAGAGTGGTTGCATTTAGATAAGCTGTACCAAAAAAACTTGATGTGATAGAAGAAAACTAACTACAGATTTGAAATCAGCATGTCTATTTAAGTCTAAAACAGCTGAGAAGTTGAACTCAACAGGAATTATGTTAAAAATTGTTCCCCTGTGTTATAGAACAACCATCACTCAGAACCATCAGAAATCAAGTTGACTAGAAATCTGAGAACTATGGAATTAAAGAAACCACATCCATCCAGACTGGTAGGAGGGGCAGAGATGTGGAATGGCTGGTCCCACATCCATGTGTGGTGGATAAAAGTTTGGAGGGATATCTCAGGGTTGAGGAGTCCCAGCCCCACGTGAGGCTCCCCAGCCCAGAGTTCCAGTCCCAAAAAGATAAATCTCCATGGCTTCTGGCTCCAAAACCAGTAAGGACTCAATCGGTGGAAGAAACTTTTGGGGTCCCAAGCAGTTCCAAGCAGAACCCACACATGAGTTTTTCCAGACTCAATCCCTCTGAACTTTAGCACTGGGGTAGCAGCCTGAAAGGCACCCGTGGTATACAGGGAGGAACTGAAGTGTCTGACATCAAGGCAAGAGCTGGGGGACAGCTTTCTCCCAGACAGAAATGCAGACAGAGGCCATTGTCAGGCTGACAGCTCTCGGGATGGGGGTTGGGGGTAGAGGGATGGAGCAAAAAAGAGAAGGAACTCATGAACACAGACAACATGGTGATTGTGAGGGGTAGAGGGCAGGGTGGAGATGGAAGAGAGTATAGGAGGATAAATGGTAATGGAAAAAATAAATTAAAATGAATTAAAAATAAAAATAAAAAAAGACAGTGGCTTTGTGAAAAAATTAAAATAAATAAAAGCAATACAGTAAGTCATCACTTAACATTGTCAAGAAGTTCTTGGAAACTGACTTAGCAAAATAACATATAAGGAAATCAATTTTACAATAAGCTCATAGATATAAACAAGAATTAACTTCCCAGGGCATGTTTCAGGTCACAAAAATACCACCAAACTTCTAAATAAAGACCCAAAACACATCTAAAAGTAAACATTAAAATAAATGTGAGCTATACATACATTTTTAAAAGATAAATAAAAACAAGTAAGATTATTTTCCAACTAATTATTCTAGTTCAGTCAGCTCAAGGCACAAGATGGGACCCACCCTGCTCAGGACGCCCTTCCATTGCAGCGCCCCTCACACCCACTCTCACTCACACGGGGACAGCTCAGACACACCAATTCACCTCATGCGCACAACTTTGGGAAATGGGAGAAAACTAAAGTGCCTGGAGAAACCTCACACAGACATGAGGAGAACGTGTCAACTCCACACAGACAGTGACCCCTGCCAGTAATAAATTTTTTTCCTCATTAACTTTATAATGAAATGATGTTACATGAAACTACATTAAAGGATCTGCTTGTACATGAACACTTATGGTAAATAATTCAGACAATAATTTCAATTACTTAATAAATATTTATTGAGTGCCTATTATTGTACTTTTATTCTTCATGGTTCTAGAAGACAGAACAAATAGCAGTGGGTAAAAGGAACATGGAGGCAAAAAGTGCTCCAGTATAAAAATGAAATTCAGAACTTCAACAACATTTCCATGTCAATAGAAATATTCAATCATGTACATTAATGTGGGAATTCATATAATGACTGACAGATACATAACTTCTAAGATCCTTACTGATTCCGAGAATCCATTACTTTGTAAATTAATATTAAGCATCACTCATCCACCACATATTATTTATTGGGCAACTCAATTCCCTTTTGATTGTCCTTTCTAAAAGAGGAGATATAACATTGACTTAGACCAACATAAACTTGACAGATAAGATTTAGAGAATATTTCTGAAGTGTTTAGATCATATTTAGTAGATAAATGAAGTTATTTATTGTAAATTATCAAATGCAATACTCAGGGCTACAGTATCATCCATAATATTAGAATCCTAATAAATATCTTAAACTCAAACCAAGATTACAAATACTTATTTTAAAAACTGGTTTTACATGGGGCTCATTACTCATCTATTATTTCCAGACTTGCACAAAACTTTTATGTCATAATATTAGTTCCTTCACACTGGCATTGTTCATAACACAATGGTTCAGAAAAATAATCTTGGAGATTTGGGCATTTTTTTTTTAAGTAAAAGGAAAGGGAGAATTATAAAAGCAAATTAATACCACAACAAGATACTGCTTTATACCCATTAAGATGACTGTCACTGAAGACACAATAAGAAGTGCTGGTGAAGATATGGAGAAATGGGAACCCCATACACACTTGTGAGAATGTTAAATGATGCAACCACTCTTAAGAACAGTTTGGTGGTCCTCAAATGTTAAACCTGGAGTTATAATCATATGACCCTACAGTTTCACTCCTCAGCACATAACACAAAAGAAATGAAAATTTATGGCCACACAAAAACTTGCACACAAATGTTCATAGTAGCATTATTCACATGGCCGCAAAGTAAAAATGATTCAAATACCCATCAACTAATAAATGAAAATTTAGTATTCATACAATGGAATATTGTTCATCAACAAAAAGAATGAAATATTAATGTGTGTTATAATATAGGTAAATCTTGAAAAACATGCTAAGAAAAAATAAAAGGCAGTCAAAAAAGATCATATATGGCCTGATCTATTTATATGACATGTTCAGAATAGGCAAACCTATGGAAACTGAAAGTAGATTAATGGGTTCCTAGGGCTGGGAGGCTGTCAGATGGGACATGACAGTAAGTGCTAGTAGGCATAGGGTTTCTTTTTGGGGATTACAAACTGTACTAAAATTAATTGTAGTGATGCTGACACAACTCTTAATATATTAAAATCCATTGTGTTGTACACTTTAAACAGATGTAAAAATAGTTTAATAATACTGTTTTTAAAAAAGGAAGATTATATTTCACAAGTCCATTTCAGCTTCCTAAATTTCTCTGGCTAATATCATGCCTGTTGTAATATTTCCTATATATAGCTTCATAACACTGCTACAGAAATAGTATGTGGTCTTCCAGTTCAATGTTCAACTGTGAGTCAGAGCTTTAACACAAAGGACAGAAGGTAGAACAAACTAGTAAGCTAAATTTAGACCTTGCAAAAAATACTGAAAATGTGAAATATTAGGTTTAGGGCCTTATGAGCTATTGGGACTCAATTAAAATTATTGTAGATCAGAGCTTTGTTGCATGAATTAAAATACAACCAGATAACAAAGCAGATGTTCTCCAATGTTTCAAGGAGTGCACAAGTGAAAAGCCAGTCTCTGATTTGAGTCATCTTCTAAAGATCAGAAGAGGATGTAAGAATAGTTTTAAAGCCACCAAAAAGCAAACAAACAAACAAAAACAAAAAGCCCCACACAAAAATTAAGATTTCAAGAAACAAATAAGTTGTAGTAATGAAATACATTTTTCCTTTTCTTTCTCTTTTTCTTTTTTTGTTTTGTTTTTCTTTTTCCTTTTCTTGCTTGCCTTGTCTTCCTAACAGGATTGAAAACTCTAGAGGACAAGTCCCATGTGCTGTCCTTTTGAATCCCTCCACGGCACTTATACATTATCCTTCTAGAGGGGATTCTAAAGCCCTACATTACACAGCCTCTGCCCACCTAGCCTCATCTCATTGCACAGCTACCTGTGCACACCTGCTTCCCACACTGGTTCCTTTCATTTTTCACATCTGCCAGGTTCCCTCCCACCTGGAGCCTCTGACCATGCTAGTCCTTCTGTCTGAATGCTTTGCCATGCTCTTTGCATGATTACCTTTATTTTTTTCATCCTTCAGGTCTCAGCTTAAATGCTACCTCTTCAGAAAGTCCCTCCATCACTATCCCATATTAGTTAAGTTCCCATGAGAGTCAGTCTTCTTACCCAATTTTTTTACTTCACAGTATGTATCACAAAGTATTTCAACAACATTCCCTAAATATTTACTCAGTCCCTAATTATGTGCGAAGCACTGCTTTAGGTGTGGAAATACAACAGTATACAAAACAAATAGTAATTCAACTTACATTTGTTGTTTCTTGAGTATTCTTTGTCTTCCCTACTAAAACCAATCTTTTTTTTTCTATTGCAGTTGTCCCACTTTTTTCCCCATTGCTTCCCCCTAACCTGCCCACCCCTTCTCCCACAGTCAGTCCCCACTCCATTGTCCATGTCCATGGGCCATTTATACATGTTCTTTGACTAGACCCTTCCCCTTCGTACCTCCCTTCATTCCCTCCCCCCGCCCACCTTTTCACTGTTAGTCTATTCCTTGTTTACATGCTTCTGGTTCAATTTTGCTCATTTGTTTGTGTTGTTCATTAGTTTCCTGTATTAGGTGATATCGTATGGCATTTATCTTTTGTTGCCCAGCTTATTTCACAAGCATAATTCTCTCTAGTTCCATCCATGTTGTCGCAAATGGTAGGATGTCTTTTCTTTCTGCTGCATAGTACTCCATTATGTAAATGTACCACAGTTTTTTGATCCCCTCATCTGCAGATGAACACTGAAGTTGTTTCCAGCACTTGGCTATTGTAAATAGTGCTGCTATGAACATAGGAGTGCATAGGTTCTTTTGAATTGGCGTTTCAGGATTCTTCAGGTATAATCCTAGCAATGGAATTGCTGGTTCAAAAGGCAGTTCCATTTTTAGTTTTTTGAGGTAATTCCATACTGTTTTCCATAGTGGCTGCACCAGTCTGCATTTCCACCAGCAGTGCACTAGGGTTCCCTTTTCTCCACATCCTTGCCAGCACTTGTTTGTTGATTTGCTCATGACAGTCATTCTGACTGGTGTGAGGTGGTATCGCATTGTGGTTTTTATTTGCATCTCCCTGATGGCTAGTGATGTTGAGCATTCTTTCATATGCCTATGGGCCCTCTGTATGTCCTCTCTGGAGACGTATTTGTTCAAGTCCTTTGCCCATTTTTTAATTGGGTTGTCTGTCTTCTTAGAGTTGAGTCATATAAGTTCTTTATATTTTTTGGAGATCAATCCCTTGTCTGAGGTATCATTGGCAAATATATTTTCCCATATGGTTGGTTCTCTTTTCATCTTGCTGATGTCTTCTTTTGCTGAGAAGAAACTCTTTAGTTTGATGTAGTCCCATTTGTTTATTCTTTCCTTTATTTCCCTTACCTTAGGAGATATATTGGTGAAAATATTGCTACATGAGATATCTGAAATTTTCCTGCCTATGTTTTCCTCTAGGACTTTCATGGTGTCACAGCTTACATTTAAGTCCTTTGTCTATCTTGAGTTTATTCTGGTGTATGGTGTAAGTTGGTGGTCTAGTTTCATTTTTTTGCATGCCCCTGTCTAGTTCTCCCAGTGCCATTTGTTGAAGAGGTTCTTTTCACTCCATTTTATGTTCCTTCCTTCTTTGTCTAATATTAGTTGACCATATAGACCTGGGTTTATTTCTGGGCTTTCTATTCTGTTACATTGATCTATATGTCTGTTCTTATGCCAGTACCAGACTGTTTCGAGTACCGTGGCCTTGTAGTATAGTTTGGTATCAGGTATTGTGATTCCTGCTACTGTGTTCCTTTTCCTCAAGATTGCTGTGGCCTTTAGGGCTCTCTTTTGGTTCCATATTAATTTTTGAAGTATTTGTTCTAAGTCTGTGAAATATGTCACTGGTATATAAATTGCTTTGGGTAGTATGGACATTTTAATGATGTTGATTCTTTCCATCCATGAGCATGATATATGCTTCCATTTATTTGTATCTTCCTTAATTTCTTTCTTCAGTGTTATGTAGTTTTCCGAGTACAGGTCTGTTACCTCCTTGGTTAAGTTTATTCCTAGGTACTTTATTTTTCTTGTTGCTATGGTAAATGGGATTTTTCTTTCAGTTTCTATCTCTGAGATTTTATTGTTGGTGTACAGAAATGCCTTCGATTTCTGAATACTGACTTTGTACCCTGCTATTTTGCCGAATTCACTTATTAGTTTGAGTAGTTTTTTTGTGGAGTCTATAAGGTTTTCTATGTACACTATCATGTCATCTGCAAATAATGACAGTTTTACTTCCTCTTTTCCAATTTGGATGCCTTTTATTTCTCTTTCTTGTCTGATTGCTGTGGCTAGAACTTTCAAGACTACGTTGAATAGGAGTAGAGAAAGTGGACATCCTTGTCTTGTTCCTGCCTTCAGGGGGAATGCTCCTATTTTTTGCCCATTGAGTATGATGTTGGCTTCAGGTTTCTCGTATTTGGCCTTTATTATGTTGAGGTATGCTCCCTCTATTCTCATTTGGCTGAGTGTTTTCATCATAAATGGTTGTTGTACTTTATCAAATGCTTTTTCAGCATCTATTGATATGATCATCTGATTTTGGTCTTTCATTTTGTTTATGTGGTGTATTACATTTACTGATTTGCAAATATTAAACCATCCTTGCATCCCTGGGATAAATCCCACTTGATCATGGTGTATGATCTTTAATGTGTTGCTGGATCCAATCATTTAACCTTCCCCATCATATAACTTTTTTGTAAGTAGGGACTGACTGGGGAAGGCAGAATGATGTAGTGATCAAGAGCCATAACTCCAGAGCCAAAAAAATTGAATAGAATCTTGGTTCTACCACTTGACCAAATTATTTCATTGCATTGAATCTCAGTTTTACCATCAAGTATTTAAAAAGCATAATCATAGTACATTCTTTGGGAACCATTATGGGGCTAAATGATTATGGCTTAATCACTAGAAAAATACTTGGTATATAGTAAACCCTATAAAGATGTGTATTAAAGTATGTTTTCTGATGGAAATAAACCCATGCCTATTTGGCCAATTAGTATATGACAAAGGAAATAAGAACATACAATGCAATAAAGACAGTCTATATAAATGGTGCTGGGAAAATCGGACAGATACATGCAAAAAAAAAAAAAAAAACACCTTCTTACATCATATGGAAGAATAAATTCAAAATGGATTAAAGACTTCAGTAATAAGAAGCTAAGCCATAAAACTCCTAGAAGAGAACATAGGCAGTAAAATCTCTGACATTTCTCTCAGTAAATTTTTTCTGACATATCTCCTAGGACAAGGGAAACAAAAGAAAAAAATGAACAAGTGGGACTACGTTAAACTAAAAAACTTTTGCACAGCAAAGGAAACCATCAACAAAATGAAAAGACAACCACTGATAAAGGGTGAATATCCAAAATTTATAAAGAACTCAACTAAAAAACAAAAAAACAAACAATTTAATCCAATTAAAAAGTAGGCACAGGACCTGAATAGACATTTTTCCAAGGAAGACATACAGAGGGCCAATAGACATATAAAGAGATGCTCAACATCACTGGGCATTAGAGAGATGCAAATTAAAACCACAATGAGATATCACATCATACCTGTCAGAATGGATATCATTAATAAATCAACAAACATCAAGTGTTCACAAGGGTATGGAGAAAAGGGAACCCTCATGTACTATTGGTGGGAATACACATTGGTATAGACACTATGAAAAACAGTGTGGAGGTTTATCAAAAAATTTTTAAAAAATTGACTTATGAACCCCGCGATTCCACTTCTGGGTATATGAGGTCTGTCCAGAAAGTATCCATCCATATACTATGGGAAAACATCGTTTATTGAAAAAGAGACAAGATACAAGAAACATTGTACATAGGACAATGGCACCTCAAGTCTCCTTCAAAGCAGGCATGTTGGAACCTCACACAGTTTCCCGGTCACCATCAGCTGCCCCTTCATATTTTCCTGAATCTCCTCAATAGTCTGAAATCTCTTCCCTTTTAAAGGTGATTTTAGTTTTAGGAAAAGCTAGAAGTTGTAGGATGCAAAATCTCTGCTGTAGGGGAGCTGAATCAACTGGGTGATTAGATGTTTTGACAAAAAACTCTCTACAAGATGTGCTGCATGAGCAGATGCCTTGTCATGATGAAGCAGCTGCCCATAGCTGTAGCTTCCTGAATCATCTGAATAGCTTCCACATAGGAATGTTCAAGCTTAATGCAAAATATAGTGCAGTATTTGCTCTACTTGTTTAATCATTCTGAATGTGATGGCCACACAGTACACATGCTCACTCAATAGTGTCTACTGCCCCCACTGACTAGTACAGTGAAGTCGTCATTTTTTGTGCATGTACATTCCAGTCCACCCTCCTTGGCTGCCAGGTTGCATCAAAATCCCACAAACCATTCTTGTTATATTAACTATGGCTGGACTTTTTCAGGACAGACCTTGTATATTCAATGAAACCCAAAACACTAATTTGAAAGAATATACATATCCCTATGTTCATTGCAGCATTATTTACAATAGCTAAAATATGGAAGCAACCCAAGTGCCCATCAATAGACAAGTGTATAAAAAGGCAGTAGGGTCTATATAAAATGGAATATTACTTGGCCATAAAAAAGACTGAAAATCTCAACATTTGCAACAACATGGATGGAACTAGAGGTTATTATGTTAAGTGAAATAAACAAGAATAGAAAGACAAATAGCATAATGTTTTACTTACACGTGGAATAAACAAACAAGAACAGACTCATAGATACAGAGAACAGACTGATTAATGCTGGAGGAGGAGAGTGTTTGGGGATCAGGTTTAAAAGGTTATGGGATTAAGAAGTAACTGGTAGTACAAAATAGCCACAGAGATGCAAAGTAAATGGGATATAGCCAACAATATTGTAATAATTGTGTATGGTACCAGATGGGTACTTAAAATACTGACCAGGGGTGGGGGGGTACTTTGTAGAGTACATGATTGTCTAACCACTACGCTGTACACTTGAAACTAACACACAAAAAAATGTTGACTGTAAACTGTAATTGGAAAATAAAATTTACAAAATAAATGTGTTTTGATTATTGGATCAATATAGTGCCTGAAAAACAGTTCCTTTTAGTTAAATGAATAAATTATGGTCCCCATGGCTGAACTTATGTTTGTAATTGGGTCAACATGTAAAGATAGAACAGATCAGCAAGAATAAAATGCTTCTTTTCATCTTTTTCCAGCTCTCCGTTGGAGAAAATTCTTTAGTCTTATAGATAAAATTGGTCAATTCCAAGCCAGTGGCATCATTCTCTTTGGAATTTGCTAGAAATATTGTGGTTGTTTTCTACCATAGGAGGTTATGGGACTTCCCATGAAGGAAGGGCTATTACTATCCAGCTTAATCTACAATTTGGCTTCCATTGTCACATGAAAGAAACCATCTTTCATGTCTCTAGGAGCTGGTGGAGGAATCACAGATACCTCTGTTCTTACCATCTATTTCTCCTATCCTCTTCCCATTTCATATACCCACGATTTCTAATTTGGCATTGCTACCTACTATAAAATCAAAATAGAGTTGTGAGAAGGATAACTTTTGCATTCAGGATGGCATTCCCAATAACTCCTTCCAGGAATCATTAGTCAACACTGTCAGATAGCCTTGTTCTGAGAAATCACACGAAGACCACTCTAGGATTAAACAACAGGTGTATTGAGGAAAAAGGAAGAAGGAGGGTGAAGGGAAGAGGAAATTCCCGGTCCACCTCATGGGTCCGTAGGAGCAAAGGGAAGGAGAAGGGGTAGTGGGGAACGAAGGGGGAGTGGAAACTCCCAGTCACCCACGTGAGCCCATAGAAATCGCCAGCCTAAGCCTCTGCAGGTGCCACCTCCACACTTCGCCAAACACACATTTCAGTTAGGGTGAGTTTACCCATCAACACATTCACCAGGTCATTTACATCTCCCTGCTTTTCCCCCACGAGGCCAGTCAACATATCAGGCTAGGTCCTCAACATTTCTTCTGGGAATGAGCAAAGTCCATTTTCATTTTCTATGGGAGGGGGCTAGGTCCAGGTTAATTTGCATACATCAAAAGTCTAGGCAGGCCGTCCAGCTGCCACCATGTTCTGACAAACACATGTGTAAATGCAGCAAGCACCTCAGCACCTGAGTATTCTATATGTGCATACTTCCAGAAAAGACATAATAAAATGGAAGAAGTAATAAAAGCAATTTGGAGCTGCTGAGAAGTATTTACAAAGATCTGACTAAGTTCTGTCATTTTTTAAAAAATGCTACAGGGAAGCAAAATATTCTGTCACAAATTTGCCTTCAAGAAGTCCAGTCTACTTAAAACAATATCTCCATATATCAAAATGGGAAAAACTTTATGAATGAGTAAAGTTTATGGTAGGCAGGATAAAGATGTCCACATCCTAATTCCAGGAACTGTGACTATGCCAGATTACATGGCAAAAGAAAATTAAAGTTGTGGGCATAATTAAAATTGCTACTCTACTGACCTTAATATAGGGAGATTATTCTATACTTTCTGATTGGGTCCAATGCAATCACAAGTGTACTTCAAAGTGGAAGAGGGAGGCAGCACAGTGTTAGAGAAAAACGTGATGGCAGAAGTAGGGGCAGAGAGATGCTCTGTTTCTGTCTTTGGAAATGAAGAAAAGGGGAATGAGCCAAGGAATGCAAACAACTTAAAGAAGCAAGGAAACATATGGAAACAAATTCTCCCCTAGACATTCCAGAAGGAACAAAGCCCTACCAACATTTTGATTTTAGCTCAATGAGACCCTGTTGGACTTCTAACCTATAAAACTACAAGATAATAAATTTGTGTTGTTTCAAGACACTAAGTTTGTGGTAATTTATTACACCAGCCATAGAAAACTAATACAACATGTAATAAAAGCTAAGTTAGTAATTATCAGAAAATAAATTAGGAATAGGAGAGAACAATGCTGACTAAAGTTATTAGGAGAAATGACTTTGAGTGAGCAAGAAATTAGATTAGTTTTTTTCTAATTTATGGGATGAATGTAGAAAGATAAAACCATAAAGGAAGCATGACTTTGTTTACTAAATTCCAGATTACCACAACCAGGAAACATCTCCCTGAAACTTGAAAGAGGTAGCTTTAGGATGGATGAATAGCTATATGATAGATAATGATGATGATGATGACAGATAAATTATAGATAGATAGATAGATAGATAGATAGATAGATAGATAGATAGATAATAGATAAAAATAGCGAGAGGGAGAATCATGGAAAGAGAGAAGAAAAGGAAACAGAAAGAGATAAAAGAAGGAAAGGGAGGGAGGAGACGGCTGCTCTGGGCCATATGAGATCCTTGTATCCTTAGAGAGAGCAGAAACTGAAAATATAAAAAATTTTAAAGTTTTTATGTACATTCAGGAATGCCAGATCCAAAATGAGGTCAGAAAAAAAAAAATCAAGATGTTTGGGGTGAAAGTAGAGCCTTTGTCATATAGATCACTTGCTTTCCCCCAGACTGAACTATATACATTACTACAGCCTGCCAGAGACAGGCCAGTGACTTAGAGCTGACACACTATAGCAATTTCCATTTTTATCCCTGGTTTGGGGATTCCTGGAAAATGACAAAGTTGGCTTAAGTGTTCCTCTCTCTACACACGATAATGGGTTTGTTTTTCTGGTCCAGAAACAGCAAACAAGAAAGACGCTCACGTCCTCTTTTAAGGATGGAATTGAAACCTGAAGTCTTGAACAGCCCATAGCATCTTTCCTAATATGGGGGCATTGGCCACGCAGTTGTTCTCTTGCTGCACAGATACGTCATGATTCTCCTACAGAACTCTCCCCCTTCTGCCGATTATATTCTATACTCCCTACTCTGTGCCTTCCTCTGAGCTACTAAACAGCACTCCACCCCTCAGGGAGCTGTAAGATAATTGTGGGTGAAGTGGCACATATAAAATCTGCCAAGTCTTGTTGGTTCTTGCATCCTCCAGAACCACAACCACATTTGTGTGGATGGAGTGCATGGAATCAGTTTGGACCTGTTGCAGGAGGAAACTGAGCTGTCAGCCCTTGAGGCCCACCACTTGGGGGCTGAGGAAGGAAGGCTCAGTGAGGGCGCCATGGCAACTGCCCTCAGAGCTCTGGGAGGGAGGAGACCCAAGGCCAAATGCTGAACATTACTCACCCTTTCAGTCTCCTGGGCCGACATGTGATCATCTGCTAAAAGCGAGTTCATTGAGGTCTTTAAACCAGTAAGATTTGGGAACAGGATATGGTAGACATCTTCTGATCTGAAGTCTGACAAGACTCGAAAAAAAGAGAACTTAACCTAATCCATTTGCTTTTCTGTATAAATTGCCAGAGTGACCACAAAGCCAGTTGTAATTCATTTCAAACTCAGGTGTGTACCCATCATTTCTCCTTTCAGAGGATGATGAACTTAGAAATGTTTCTGGTTCCCAGGAGTTGTTCAAAAGCAGATAAGAAATATAACCAACACACATGGTGCTGAAAGAGAACCATCTGACCATCACATGGCCGACATATGAGACAATATATGATTCTTTTTGCTTGAATATTTGCTGGACATTTACAAATTTGGGGGGGTTGATGGGTAGAGAACTTCTCTAACCAACATGATAGGCTATCTCTCTGTCAAGAGGTAGACTTTATCAGCACCAAAGGAAAGTCTTGGAGCTAATTCAGGAGGCATTTAAATGAACTGTTTTACCAATTGAAAGCCAAAAGAGCAATAGGAAACAATCATTTTCTGCTACTGGAATAGAAGAGCTCTCTAGAAACTAACATCCCTACCCTCCCTTTCCATTGATAGTGATTTCCAGTGATATTCGAAGAATTTCCTCTTTTATTCCGGCCATACCCCTTGCTCGTTCCAATGTTTATTTCTATTATCATCTACCAATGTATGAAGCAATTTTGTGCATAAGGCCTTTCCTTAAGCTTGGCTCAGTTCTATTAACCTTTATGCAGTAATTTATAAAGGTTCAGACCTAAATGGCACTGGTGCATGTAAATAGCGTCTGTGTGCTCTGCCATCATGAGGAAAGCACTGTGCTTAAGTGGCGCCAACACATTTGCTCGGAACATTATGGAAGGAATCACTGAGATCTCTGTAAGGAATTATTTAGTGAAGTTCTACATAAGATTAACATTGCTGTGTAACAGACTTGTTGTGATGAGTCTAGAATTTTTCAGAGAAATGTATGAAATCCAAGGCTTCATCTTCATTTTATTTTATTTTTTAAACTTAAAAAACATTTAAGTATGTTTATTAATTTTAGAAAAGGAGGGAGAGAGAAACATTGATGTGAGAGAGAGACTGGTTGCCTCCCATATGTGCCCTGACTGGGGATTGAACCCCCAACCTAGGTATGTGCCCTTACTGAGAAATAGAACCCCCAATCTTTTAGTATACAGGATGGCACTCCAACCAACTGAGCTACACCAACAAGGGCTCATATTTCTTTAATATCAGTCCCTGAGCTGCTCAACTAAAAAGAAAAATTCTGGAAGCCAGAAATCTTAGGGACTTTCAAATTCCCTCATGATTTATCATCAAGAATAAGTGGATTTGAAAAGTCTCTCTATATCTCAGGAGTGAATGCAAATAAAATAAAAGACACACTTTGCCAAGCTGATGCCATTGAACAAATTTTTCAAGTTCCTTTAGGTCTTTCCTTTCACCTTTTTTGCATCTAAAAGCAGTATCTCTATCACTGACCATTCTCCAGAACTGTCATCCAGACCCACAGGAGGTGCTAAAGTATCCAACTGGCCCAGTCAATGCACTGCTGAAAGCTCTCCAGAAACTCGAGTGGTTTCAAATCTAGTCCCATCCATCCATCACTCCATCCATCTATCCACTCATTAATATTCTATTGATCGCCCATGTTTTTGAGGCCCTCTGCTAGATTCTGGGATAAACAACTATGAGCAAGATGAATATGACTCTTACCCAATGGAGTTTAAAATCTCAAAAGGTAATTCTACAAATAATGATTTAATTACAATAGAATAAGTGGTCTAGAGGAGAACTATGGTGGAGCAAGATAATTTAACAAAGGTCCCTGACCTCATCTGGGGATGAAGTTGGGGAAGGCCAAGGAAAGCTTCTCTGAGGAAGTAACATTTGTGCTGATTCTTAAAGGATGAGTAGGAATTCATCAAACAAGTGGTATGTGTGAGAGGACTGGTGAGAGGAAGGGTAGGAAGGTGGGGGTTAGAGAATCTGTACAGCAAGATAAGCAAGTGAAGGCCCAGGGCTCAGAGACTAAGGCAAGCAGGTCAGTGTGGCTGGAGCATGGCCAGGAAGGGGAAGGGAAGCAGATCAGGCCAGATTCTACTCAGGAAAGGGTGTAGGAAAAAGCATTTGGATCATCTTAGCTTGTTCCCAGAGCAGCCAAAATTCTGAGCCCAAGACCTCCTTGGGGTTCTCGGACTGGGTGTGCCTAAACCCATCAGCCCTGTATCCCCGAGGCCTGGCTAAATGACACTAGGCCAAAGCTGCAAGTAATGAACAGTCAACAAGAGCATAAACACCAAAGGCAGTGTGTGGACCTGGTTTCGATCCTGATTTGACTAAATCAACTGTAAATAGATATTTGCGGGACATTGAAGAAATGCAATACTTTAGGTGATACACATGAATTATTGTTAATTTGTAAGTACAAAAATGGTATTGTGGTTGAGGGAGAAGATTTCCTTAGTTTTTTAAGTATTTAGGAGTGAAATGTCATAATGTCTATGATTTAAATTAATTCAGCAAAATTTTGAGGAGATATTTATGGCAAAATGTTAAAATTATTCTATTAGGTGATGTTTATATGAGAGTTAATTGCACTGTTCTCTCTATTTTGTTTGAAATATTCATAATAAAAGGTTAAAAACATGAAAAGGAAAAAAATACTATTAGTCAGTCATCAAGCTGGCTTGGTAGTATTTGTCCTGGGAAAAGTAAGCCTGGAACCAACCATCTCACTAAAGGGAAAGGACATGAATAAAACATGCATTTTTCTTTAAAAAAATTTTTTATAGTTCTTGTTTATTGGCCTCTGAAAATTCAGTTCATACTAATAAAACTCATTCAACCACCTAACTGAGCACCTACTATGCTCCAGTGAGGACCCCCTTTATGTGAACAATGTGCTTGACCTAAAGATTTTTTGTCCAGTGCAGAGCATTCAAGTCAATTTAGTTCCAACCCTTTGTATTGATTCTCCATAATAGTAATCATATCAATTTCATTTGGGCATTTCCACACCTTAGGGAACATTTGATTTGTACTCTTTGATGATCTCGATGTCAGCTAATTCTTTATTCCAAGACTGAGAAACAATGTGCTCACAGTGGATGAAGCTTGGATGCGGTGGGACAGTAACCCAGCATGAAATGCCCATGAGGTGCCAAAGATGAGGTCACCATACCACAGCTGCATTCAGGGGAGCCTGAGAGCCCCAGAGTCTACAAGTCATAGGAATGGGGTTGCCAGAAAAGTACAGGATACCTGGTTCAACTTGAGTTTCAGATGAGCAAAGAATTTTTTTTTTGGGGGGGGGGATATAAGTATGCTCTATGCGATGTTTAAGATGCACTATAATAAAAATATTATTGTTTATCTGAAATTCAAATTTAGCTGGGCATTCTGTATTTTTCCTTTCTTTCTCTTTTTCTTTTGTTTTCTAAATCTAGCAAACCAACACAAGAATGAGTGAATGAATGTACACAGGAAAGAATGAATTTGGGGGAAAAGCCAAATCACAGGAATTTCCAAAATGTCAGCCCCATGAGCTGGGACACTGGACTAAAGAATTCAAATGAGACCTTTTAGGCCAGGGAAAAATAACTAAGGATTTGGGACAAAAGGACTGAAAATATGAGATTGTTATCTATGGACAGTCTTTTTAAAAAATATTTTATTTTTTAATTTTTTTCTTAATCCTCACCCAAGGACACACTTTAATTGATTTTAGAGAGAGGGGAAGGGAGAGAGGGAAGCATCAGTGTGAGAGAGAAACATCAGTTGCCTCCCGTTCCAGCCCCGACAGGGCATCAAACCTGCAATCTAGATACATCACCTTACTGGGGATCGAACCCACAATATTTTGGTGTATGGAACAATACTCCAACTAACTGGGCCACACCAGCAAGACTGGGACAGTCTTTCAATGAGGAGCTTTCTTCCATCACTTCTTGCTTGAGCCACTGGCTTCTTAAGCATTAATTAGGACCTACCAGGTGCAAGGTCCTGGGGAGATAGAAAAAGATGAATAATAAGACATCTCCCCTGCCTCAAAGAGTAACAACCTAGTAGCAGAGAACTAGACTCCAGAGTAATGAATTCTGTAGCCAGACCAATGGGTTCTAACTCCAGCTCTGACACTTCTTAGTCATGCCTTTGTAACAATTACTTAGTTTTCTGTGCCTACAAGTCACAGGAATGAGGTTGCCATTTCCTGGAAACATTAATGGAGTTATTTTATAGGATTGTCATAATTATTAAATGAATTAACAGACAAAAAGTTATTTGACTAGTGCCGAGCTTCTATTAAATACATATACAAGGTCTGTCTGGAAAAAGTTCAGCAATTGTTAATATAGCAAGAATGGTTTGTGCGACTTCAGTGTAACCTGGCAGCCAAGGAGAGTGGACTGGAATGCACATGTATAAACAATGATGACTTCACTATACTAGTCAGTGGGGGCAATAGATACCATTGAGTGAGCATGTGTCCTGTGTGGCCGTCACATTCAAATGATTGAGCAAGTAGAGCAATGAACCTGCACCAAATTTTGCATTAAGCTTGAACATTTCTCTACAGAAACCATTCAGGTGATTCAGGAAGCCGCAGCTATGGGCACCTGGTGATTTGCAGCCTCATCATAACAATGCACCTGCTCATGCATCATGTCTCATGTAGAGTTTTTTGGCAAAACATCAAATCACCCAAGTACCCAACTGACTCAGACCCTCTCTAGAGCCCAGATTTGGTGCTCTGCAACTTCTGCCTTTTCCCAAAACTAAACTCACCTTTGAAAGGAAAGATGTTTCAGACTGTTAATGAGATTCAGGAAAATACGGCGAGGTAGCTGATGGCGATTAGGAGAACTGTGTGAGGTCCCAAGGTGCCTATTTTGAAGAGGACTGAGGCGTCATTGTCCTATGTACAATGTTTCTTGTATCTTGTATCTCCTTCAATAAATGTCTCTACTTTTTTTATTACATGGCCAATACCTTCTGGACAGATCTTGTATGTATATATATATGCATATGTATATATTTATGTATGCATATATATATCGTCGGCAGTCATCCGTCTCGAGAGACGATGGTGTAGCTTCTTAAGAGTCTATCTGCACCGCCGAGAATGGCTGTGCAGTCCGACTCGGGAGTGACACAGTATCTGTCTCCTCCCGTATTGAATCGACATCTTACGATGATGCTGGAGTGTCCTCTCCAGTGAAGCTGAAGCTACAGAGCCTGGGCAGGGTGATATGGAGGGTCTGCTGTTGCCCATGCAGCAGACCCCCCCTCTCTTCGCAGCTGAAGGGTCCAAGGGAAAGACGGAGTCAATACAGCTTGGCTTCAGGTGCGCCGCAGGAGTTGCCGGTGTTGACTACAACGTCAAACCGCCTTAGGGACTCCGGCTCCGGATTTTCTGTCGGGGTTTACTCCCTTAGCCTTTCCCCTGAAGAGGTATGCCGCAAGGCAGCGGAGGTTTTTTGGAGTCAGAGTTTTCCTTCTCTGATGTGCCCTGACTGGAAGATCGAACCAGCGACACTTAGCTCGCAGGCCGACGCTCAATCCACTGAGCCAAACCAGCCAGGGGTGCATATATATATATATATATATATATATGAAAAAGCAACCCACAAGATATAAACTAGAAGATTTTCTAAAAAGAGATTGTGATATAATCCCAGTGAGAAGAATACATTCCAGAATATAGGGAATAATAGGATCAAAGATGCAGAGAATAAAGCATGAAATGGAATAGCAAGTAATTCACTGTGGTTAGAACTTTTGGGACCATTAAAAGAAGAGCTAAGAAACAAAACCAGGAAGGAGAGATGAGTCCCTTTTACAAAGGGCTTTGAGTGCAGGCTAAAGTGTGGTGGCTCTGCCCTGCAGGCACTAGAGGACCACTGAAAGTGTTTGAGCCTGGGAGAAGCATGAATGTTAATGAAGGATTGATTATGTCACCATGTATATGACAGAGGAGCCCAGAGGATGTAGACTTATTATTGTTAACAATCATTGTGTTCATAGCAAGCATCAAACATAGCTTGCCCTTGTGCAGGCTACAGTTTAGTGGAAGAATGAGATGCTAAACAAATAGCCACATAAACATAAGGAAAAAGTACAGAGTGTTCTGAGAGCTCATAAGAACCTAATGTAGATGGAGGGCGGGAAGTCTGATTGGAAGAGGTGACACCTACTGAGTTGTAAGGGTGCACAAGAGTGAGCCTTTTAGGTACCAGAGAGAAGAGTCTGCCAGGTGGAGGAGCAGGACAAGCAAGGCTCTGTGGCAGGAGGGAAGATAGCCTTGGAGACCTTCTGAAAAAGGCCAGTGGAGGCAGAGCAGAGGGATTGAGGGACTGTGGTTTGATATAAGGGAACATGAGGCAGGGTTAAGCCACCGAGCACCTTGGGCACAACTGGTTGAGCCAGGGGCTAACACCTGGGCAAAGGACAGACTCCTTTAGGCCTTCCAGCCAGCTATGAGATGACCTGGAGTGAGACTGAATATTGACTACCTGAACCAACCAGAGCTTCTCTTGGGGAGTTTCAATGTGGAACAGAGAAGGAGAGAAAGACTCAGAAAAGAGAGAAATGCAGACTGACATAAGTAGAATACAGTCAAGTGGCAGTGCAGAAAGAGAAACATGAGCCAGGTAGACCATATTAAATATTTTGACCTTTATCTTAAGAAAAAATCTGATGAGGAGTAATGGGAGCCTGACCTAAGACCATAGAAAGAGAAATAAAAAAGGTACCCTAGTTGGATGGCTCAGTTGGTTGGAGCATAGAACCATATATGAAAAAGTTGAGGGCCCAATTCCCAGTCAGGGCACATACCTAGGCTATGGGTTCGATGCCCAGTTGGGGTGTATATGGAAGGCAGCTGATCAATGTTTCTCTCTCACACTGATGTCTGTCTGTCTGTCTCTCTCTCTCTCTCCTTCTCTCTCCTTCACTCTCTCTAACGTCAATGAACATATCCTCGGGTAAGGATTAGAAAAAAATAGCTGGGGTAGTGGTTTTAAAAATATGACCACAAGTTCTAACACTGTTAAGTGTGGGCTATGCTTAGTGCTTTGCTTTTAACAATAGAATATTGCAAAACCAATGCTCTGTGACTTCCCAGACTGGTTTATAAAGAGACTGCAGCTTCCATCTTAAGTCTCCTCACCCCCTATTTTCCTTCCACCCCCAGTACCTCTCTATCTCTCTACCTCTGGGGAGAAGCAAGTTGTCATGCTGTATACAACCCTACGGAGTGACCTGCTTTGTGAGGTACTGAAGCCTCCAGCCAGTAGCCAGCATGGAACAGGGACCTGCTGACAATCACAAGAGCAATCTTAGAAGTAGATTCTCCAACTCTAATCAAGCATTGAGATGACTGCAGCCCCATCAATGGCTTGTCTACAATTTCAGGAGCAGCCAGCTAAATTAAGCCACTCCCAGATTCCTAATCCTCAGAAACTGTGTGAAATAATAAATATGTTGTCTTAAGCTACTAAACTGTGGCATAATTGTGGTGCAGCATAAGAAATGAATATAGGGGGTAACAGAAGTTATTGGCATTACATAGGTAGAATTGCTGGAACTTTGCAATGATAACTATTGGATACAGGGGAGAAAAAAAGAAGTAAAAAGGATTCTGAGCTTTGTGTCTGGCTCACTGGTGTTCCATTTTAGAGAAGGGAATGGAACATAGGAGGAAGAACTTTGGTGGGGAAAGAAAACGATTTCCATTTTGAACTCATTAAGTTCGAGATATGGGTGAGATTTTCAGGCGCAAGTGTCCCACACAGATTTGGAAATGTGTGAAGGTGTTCAAGTGGTGATAGAGGAGAAGCAGGGCAATGGAGGGCATTGCCACCAAGGGCAAGGAGAAAAAATAAGGACACATGAAAGACAAACCACAGAAACAAATACATTTATGGAACTAGAAAAGGAAAAAGAGAAGTAATGCTCCAAGAAAAGAGTGAAGACCCTAAAGAGAGATTTGATAAGAAGACATTCACCAGTGCTAAAAACCATTGAGAGGGACCCCTGTCTCTGGAAAGTTCTATCTCACATTGTTAATCTGTACATTGGATTACCAAAATCCCAGTTGGTGTCAGTCAACAGTGGCTGGACAGAGGAACACAATTTTCAGATCTACAATATGGAATACAAACCCTTGAAACGAGGAGACCCTAGCAAAGCATTTGTCACCAAGTCAATTTCTCCTCAGGCATCTGTGTTTTTCTATAATGTCTCTCCCAAACTGTTGCAGAAGGATGTTCATCATTTTCTCCAAACGGCCTACTTTTCACAAATTGGGACTTTTCAAGTTGCAAAATATGAAGACGTATTCATTTACCTCAGGGTAAGAGTTTCCATCATAGGGATATTTGGGAGGATTGAGGAAGCAAAGCAAACAGTTTGCAGAGCTACACGAGTCTCACAGAGAACTAAAACATTGTTCTCCGTGAAACAGCAGTTCCCCTGGCAGCCTGCCATGCCTGAAGCATCTCCAGCATTCTGTTCCTTTCTCTACTTGCCACTTCTTGTTTGCCTACTAACTGAGGGCTCTTTACACCTTTTATCATAGCTTTCATTTATTCAAGTCTATTGTCTCATAGTTCCCACTTACTTCTTTCTCTTTCCACATCTCTGGTTTTCTGCATTGTCATTTGACGACCTTGTTTGTCATCTATTTTTTTTTTCCTCTCTTTTCTTTCTGAGTCTTCTCACCCTCTGCTGAAGTTCAGTCTTCCCATGAGAGGCTCTGATTGGTTCAGACAATCCAGGTCACCTCACAGGGGGCTGGAGAGCCTAAAGGAGTCCGTCTTTGGTCAGGTGTTGTTTCCTGACTCAAACAATGTGGCCAAGGTGGTGGAGCAGGTGGGCACTAAGCCTAGAAAATTCCCTGTGGTCCCCTTTTCCCAGAAGGAAGCAGTGGGCCTGCAAGCTACTTTGAGACTTAATGACCTTTTGAGTACAAATCCCTCAATGACTTAATGGTAAAAATGGTTCAAAACTTCCTCTTTCAAGTATAGATTTGTTCCAGACAGGTTTTTATCTTTAATATGAGTTGAATTTAGCAGCAACGACCTGTGGTGCTAAACCTCCAAGTAGCACACACTGCCTGCTTACAGATGAAAAATCCAAAGTAGAGATTAAAAAATAAAATAAAAAGACAAGCAAGGAAGCCTTTGATAAACAATAAAGCCTAAATTATTTTAATGAACTCTGCCTACCCTAGTCATTTTATTATTGCTCTTTATTCTTATTCATTCACTCAGCACCACTACCTGGTGGGCATTTTTCTAGTCTAATAAGTTCATAAAGATAGTTAAGACAGAAACCCTACCTTCAATGACTGACTTCTAAAGGAGGAGATAGGAGCTGTGTTTTTATTCTCATCTTTCTTTTGTCCAGTTTTACTCTTTCCTCTCTTCCTCTCTACTTTGTGCATCTTTTGGAAATGGGCTTGTTGATATTCAGTTCCTTCTTTCTCAATGTTTCTTTGTCAAGGGCTCATAGAAACCCTAACTCACTCCAGGTCTATGAGCAGGTAAAAAGGAAATGTGGCTGGAAGAAATAGGATTGGAAGAAAGAGCACGTTTTTACATTTATATGCCTTTATATTGTTCAAAATTTTATATGCTTTTCTTTAGAAATTACTGTTTAGAAAAGAAAAATAAACCAAATAAGAAAAGAAATGAGAAGGGGTGGGCAACTGTGAACAAATGGAGTTGGTAAAATTTTCCATGACCCTGCTGGCAAGATTATTTGTTTTCATTAAAAAGGAAAAAAAAAAATCTCAAAGGAAGTATTGTGGAGTGAAGGAAGAACATATTATAATCTGCAAGTAAGTAGAAAAAATTTTCTTTTGTCCTTTAGATTTGACTGATTTATGTAGATTGCTTCCTTATCCTTAAAACTCAAGTGACTATATTCCTATTTCACTATAGAAAAGCAGTTGACATCATAAAATAAGCAAGCATTTGAGAAGATGAGGTAGGCAATGGAAAATTTGGTGATGAGGGGCCAACAGGGCATGGTTTCTTAGACATGGGAGCTTCCTGTAATGTGGAATGCGTACGTGTGAAATCACCAGTCACTACATTTGCAATAACTTAATAACGTCCCTCCACCCGTCCTCTTTCCCCACACTGAGTTCCAGTTTCACATGGGGCTACTTACTGTGAAACCTTACAAAGAAAGAAGGAAGTAAACCTACCAAAGAGGCAGTAACATGTTTCAAACACCACATTCTTAACCAGATGAAAGTTTCTTTTACCACAGTTGTTTGTAATGCTACATGATTCAGAGTGAATGGTCCAAGCTTATATTTAATGGTCTCACTGTGCCTAGGACCTCCAAATGTATTAATAATTATTTAAAATTCCAAAAGGCAGAGTTAACAGACAAAATTATCCTAGCCAGAGTCAGCTTCTTCTGCCTCAAGATTGCACCTGTTCCTTCATCTGAACTAAAAAGGAAGTAAAAAATGTGATATTTCAGTGGCCACATCCTTTTGTCTGATGCCAACAAAGAGATGAGAGCTCCTGTTCCTACACTGTTGTTCTTGCTAAAGGGTCTCCAGGTGTGTACCACTTAGCAGAATGAATTAATTCCCTGCTCCCTAAAGCAAATAGCTCTGCAGGGAAGAGGCAGCAGCTGGCCAGGGAGGCCCAGTAATCCCTGCAACACAGCAAGGGCTAGCAGGAGATTACCATGTTTGAGGAAACTGATAGAATCTAGAGAGAAATCAAAGCTTAATACCTTGTCTGTCACCCCTCTTAAAAATTAAGACTAGCAAAAGTAGGCAAATTGCTGCTTGAGCAGTGACTAAGGAGGAAAGGAAATTGGGGGTTCCCTTATTGCTTTAGAACAATGTCAGAGCTAAGATTTTGCAGGGTGATAGTAGTTCCAAGTTCAATATTAAGCACAGTGAGTTCCATATTAAGCTTTAATTCAAATATTTATATGCTCATGGTTTCCCTTCTCATAGGGAGCCAAATACCACCTCTGTTTTGTCAGCTGGAAGAGTCTGCTAATTGAATAACCATTTAAAATACCACTTTGCATCTGTCTAAGGATATAGCATTATGCTGACTTATTACTAAATTAACAATTCTGCAGATCTATCTGCCTCTATCTACCCAGTACCAAACCCAGAACTGCCAGAAATCAAGTTGAGTGGAAATCTGACAACTACAGAATTAAAGAAACCACATCCATCCAGACTGGTAGGAAATGTTGAAATGAGGAACTGCCTGGTCCCACACCCATGTGTGGTGAATAAAAATTCAGGAGGGATATCTCAGAAGTGAGGAGTCTCAGCTCATGCCAGGTCCCTCAACCCAGCGTTCCAGAGACAGTAAGATAATTCCCATAAGTTCTGGCTTCAAAAACCAGAGAGGACTGAGTCAGTGGAATAAACTTCTCGAGTCCCAAGCAGTTCCCCTTAAAGAGCTCACACATGGACTTACTCAGACTCACTTCCTCTAACTCGAGCACTGGAGTAGCAGCTTGAAAGACACCGTGGCATACAGGGAAGAAGTGAAAGTTCTGGCATCAAGGCGGGAACTGGGAGACAGCTTTTGTCCAGACAGAAAGGCAAGCATAGGCCATTGTCCCTTTTCTGAGCTCTCCCCTCACAGAGCCACAGAGCCAGCAGGCAGGTGCCGTAACTGAGTCTCCATCAACCTAGCTAACACTGTTTTCTTGCTCTAGAGATCCCCTGAGACTCCATGCCACCTAACTTACAAGCCCACCAAAATTAACTGTAACTTCCCATAAAAATGGTTGGTCTTAGCTTACACTTAGCAATTTCCTAAATACTATCAAACAAGCAATAGCTGGCCTTACTGATCCCCCAGTCTCCTTTCCTCTTACTAACTGGCCCTAGACCAAGCACTGGCAGAAGCCAGCCTAGGTTCACAGCTTGGCCCCTCCTGGGAATCTCCAATCTCAGCACAAGTAGCAGCTATCTACAGACCACGTCAAAGCACCACCACCCTGCGACTGCACAGCTGATTCACCATGGTGGGTGAGGGTTGGTGGTTAGTGATCACAGCCAGTCCTTACAGCTCACTGGCCTGGATAAGTCTCTTCCATTGACCTGCCAGCAGCAATCGAGACTCAACTACAAGCTGGGAACACGAAGGGCTCACCTTGAGTATCCAGCTTGGATGATAGGTGAGGCTGTACCATTGGACACTACAGGACACCTACTACCTTAGGCCAAGACAGAGAGTCACAGAAGCTCTACCTAATGCATATAAACAAACACAGGGAGACTGCCAAAATGAGGATACAAAGAAACAAGGGCCAAATGAAAGAACAGATCAAAACTCTAGAAAAAGAACTAAACAAAACAGAGATAAGTAATCTATTAGGTACAGAGGTCAAAACACTGGTTATAAGGATGCTCAAGGAAATTAGCATAAAAAAGATCCAGTCAGAAACAAAGGATACACTAATTGAAATAAAGTACAATTTACAAGGAAACAACAGTAGAGTGGATGAAGCTGAGAATAAAATAAATTATATAAAACATAAGGAAGCGAAAAACAACCAATCAGAACAATAAGAGGGAAAAAGAATCCAAAAAACTGAGGATAGTGTAAGCAGCCTTTGGGATAACTTAAAGCATTTCAATATTTGAAACATAGAGATACCAGAAGGAGAAGAGAAGGAGCAAGAAATTGGAAATCTACTTGAAAAATAATGAAAGAAAACTTCCCTAATTTGGTGAAGTAAATAGACATCCAAGTCCAAGAAGCACAGAAAGTCTCAAACAAGATGGACACAAAGAGACCCACTCCGAGACACATCACAATTAAAATGCTAAATGTTAAAGATAAAGAGACAATCTTAAAAGCAACAAGAGAAAAGCAGTTAGTTACCTACAGGGGAGTTCCCATTACACTGTCAGCTGATTTCTCAAAGGAAACTTTGCAGGCTAAAAGGGTTTGGTAAGAAGAAATATCCAAAGTCATGAAAAGCAGGGACCTACAGCCAAGATTGCTCTACCCAGCAAAGCTATCATTTAGAATCAAAGGGCAGATAAAGAGCTCCCCAGACAAGAAAAAACTTAAAGGAGTTCCTTATCACCAGACCATTACTATATGAGATGTTAAAGGGACTTATGCAAGAAAAAGAAGATCAAAACTATGACCAATAAAATGGCAGTAAATACATATCTATAAACAATTGAGTCTAAAAACAAACTAAGCAACCAAGAAGAACAGAGATAGAATCAGGGATAAGGAAGCTGTTTTTATGGTTCCCAGATGGAGGGAGTTTTGGGAGAATGGGTGAAAGATGAGGGATTAAAAAGTACAAGTAGGTAGTTACAGAATAGGCATGGGGATGTAAAGTACAATATAGGACAGTGGTTCTCAACTTTCCTAATGCCGCGACCCTTTAATACCGTCCCTCATGTTGTGGTGACCCCCAACCATAAAATTATTTTTGTTGCTACTTCATAACTGTAATTTTGCCACTGTTATGAATCGTAACGTAAATATCTGATATGCAGGATGTATTTTCATTGTTACAAATTGAACATAATTAAAGCATAGTGATTATATATGTAATTATATATGTGTTTCCCAATGGTCTTAGGTGACCCCTGTAAGAGGGTCATTCGACCCCCAAAGGGGTCGTGACCCACAGGTTGAGAACCACTGGTATAGGACATGGAGTACCCAAAGAACTTACATGTATGACACATGGACATGAACAATGGTGTGAGGATTGCCTGAAGGATTGAGGGTGCTGGATGGAGGAGAGCAAAGGGGAAAAATAGGGACAACTGTGATAGCATAATCAATAATATATAATTAAGAGAAAAACAAAAATGATTAACATTTTTCTTTGCTTAAGAAATCTCATTGGCATTCTAAGAAAGGAAGAAATAAAGAAATAAAGGAAGGAAGGAAAGAGAGAGAAAGAAAGAGAGAGAGAGAAAGAAAAAAAGAAAGAAAGAAAGAAAGAAAGAAAGAAAGAAAAGAAAAGAAAAGAAAAGAAAGAAAGAAAGAGAAAAAAAGAAAGAAAAAGAAAAAAGAAATCTTAATATCTCATTGGCAGCTCAAAGATCTCCCACAACTCTATCGTGTCAGGCATGATTATTTCTTCTAAGCAGAAGCAAGAGGGAGAGATACTTAAGGTCTTGAAGCCAAGGTGTGAGACAGGGGGATGGGAAGAGAGAGAGCGAAAGAGAGAGAGAGTGAAAGAGAGAGAGAGAGAAAGAGAGAGAGAGGAACATGGAACATGGTAGCAGCAAACATCAAATTTTATTTATTTTGTCCAGCAGATCATTTGATCTTACATGTTCCTTTTGTCTATCTTAGACTTCTGGCCTATGTAATATCCTGATTTCAATTACTCCTAAAATGGAGGGGAAAATTATCTCACCCATGAAGCAGCTAAATTAAAAGAAAACATAAACTGAAGTTTAAAAATATTTTAAATTAAAATTCTTTGGAAATGGGTCTTATAAATATATGATTAGCTAAGGCTTAAAACTGTTTATAATTTTCTTTGATTTAACTAAAGTAATTATTTATCTCAAAATGAAACCACAATTATTTGTCAAGATTATACTTTCTGGCAATTGATTTCAGAGTATTTACTAGGAAGCAACTAAGTTGTACACTAAATCAGCAAACCCAAACACACCAAGCATATGCAGTCAGGAGAAGACTTTGTTTCTGGTACTGATTCCAACTGGATTTCTCTTCTTTCTAAGAAAACATCTGTATCACTTTCATTTTGGTAAAGTTTTTTAAAAACTTAAAAGGGTGACAAAAAATTAATAGCCTTATTAGATTTTTTAAATCTTACAAATTAATAAGGGGGTAAAGAACACATAAGAAAAATGGTCATAAAGTTATAACATAAATAATTTTTAGGACTTCCAGCTAAGATGGAGGTCTAGACAAACATGCTGTGTCTCCCTCCACAACTAAGAAGGAATACAACTACCTCAAAACTACAGACAACCAGAAATTCCAGAAAATCAGACTGCATGGAAGTCAAACAAACAAAGATAAAAAGAGGAAATACTCATCCAGACAGGTAGCAGGGGTGGAGCTGGGGCAGAGAGGACCTGGTGTGGTGGCAGCAGCACCTTCGGCAGTGGAAGGAAAGCAGAAAACACAGTCACACATTTTAAAAAGTAGGAAGGGATACTTGGGGAGCACTCCCAGCACCAGACCAGACCATGGAGTTCACAGTCCCAAGGGGAAAATAAAGCCTCATTGCTTCTGACTGGGCAAACCAGTGGGGGTTGAGGCGGAGGAAGAAACTGCTAGTCTCTCAGCAGAGTCTCCTGTTTAAAGGGCCCCAACAGTCCTAGGACATCCAAAGACCCACCCACTCTGGGAATGACGGCCAGGGCAACAGCTAGAAAGGCGCCAGTCCAATATGGAAGTGGGAGAAGTACCTGGAAAAGGGGCAAGTGGTGAGCAAGCGGCATTGTTCCCTCTCAGCCCCTCTCCCACATACAATGCCACAACCTGGTGAAATGTGTCATCTGTACTGACAAATACCAAAGGCTCTGCCCCTTACAATGTAACAGGTGTGACAGCTCTACCTAAGACATAGATACAAACAAACACAGGAGCCTGTCAAGATGAGGAGACAGAGAGGTATGGTCCAAAATATGGAACGAATCAAGGTTCCAGTGGGAGCACTAAATGACAAGAAGACAGCCAATCAAACAGGTGTAGAGTTCAAAACACTGGTGATAAAGATGCTCACAGGCTTGACAGATATGCTTATGTACAGCAAATGCATAAGGGAAGAAGTGAAGGCTATGCTAAATGAAATGAAGGAAAGTCCACACAAAACCAATGGTGAAGGGAAGGAGACCAGGGTTCAAATCAATGCTTTGGAACATAAGAAAGATAAAAACAGTCAACCATTACAGAATGAGGAAACAAAAATTGAAAAAAATGGAGAGAGGCTTAGGAACCGCTGGGATGACTTTAAATGTAACAACATCTGAATCATAGGGGTGCCAGAAGGAGAAGTGGAAGAGCAACAAATTGAAAGCTTATGTGAAAAAATAACAAAAGAAAACTTTTCAAATTTGTTGAAGGAAATAGACATACAATGCCAAGGAGCACGGAGTGCCAAACAAGCTAGACCCAAAGAGGACCACACCAAGACACATCATCATTAAAATGCCAAAGGTTCAAGATAAAGAGAGAATCTTAAAAGCAGCAAGAGAAAAGCAGAGCATTACCTACAAAAGGGTGCCTATAAGACTATCAGCTGACTTTTTCAAAGAAATTTTGCAGGTAAGAAGTGTTCAATGTGATCAAAAGCAAGGACCTACAACAAGACTACTTTATCCAGCAAAGCTATCATTTTGAATGGAAGGGCAGATTAAGTGTTTCCCAGACAAGATAAAGCTAAAGGAGTTCATCATCACCAAGTCATTATTACATGAAGTGTTAAAGGGACTTATTTAAGAAAAATAATATCAAAACTATGAACATTAAAATGACAACATACCCACAACTATCAACAACTGAATATAAAAAATAAAAAATTCCAAACCAGAATAGGAACAGAATCATAGGTATGGGTATCATTTGGAAGGTTATCAGCTGGGAGAGGAAAGGGGAGAAATGGGGAAATGGTGCAGCGATTAAGAAGCATATTTTGTTGGTACAAAATAAACAGGGGAAGTTAAGAATAATATAGAAAAGGGTGAAGCCAAAAAACCTACATGCATGACCCATGAACATGAATTAAGGGAGGTGGTATTGCTGGAGGGAAGGGGGTACCAGGCATAGGGCAGCACAAAGAAGAAAAAAATTGGGACTACCGTAACAACCTAATCAATAAAATATACTTAAATATAGTTCAAAAATAATAATTTTTAAAGGGCCAATAATCATTTGAAAGAATTTTTATCTTTATTAAGAATTTAAGAAGTAAAAAGGGTTCCCTCTTCTCCATATTCTCACCAACACCTGTTTATTGATTTACTGATAATAACCATTCTGACAGGTGTGAGGTGGTATCTCATTGTTGTTTTAATTTACATTTCTGTGATGATAAGTGATGAGTATCTTTTCATATGTTTATGGCCATCTGTGTGTCCTCTTTGGAGAAGTGTCTATTTTTGACTGACTGCTCTGGTTACAATTTCCAATACTCTCTAGACTAAATGTGATAAAAGTGGATATTCTCATCTTGTTCCTGATCTTAAAAACAAAAACAAAAACATTTTTTATTCTTTTTATTGAATTTATTGGGATGACACTGGTTAATATAATTATATAGATTTCAACATTTTAAACTTTCCCCCATTTACTATGATGTTAGCTGTGGGTTTGTCCTATATGTCCTTTATTATGATGAGGTATGTTCTCTCAATTCCCCTTCTGCTGAGAGTTTTTATCATAAGTGAATGATGGATTTGTCAAATGCTTTTCCTTCATGTCTGATATGATCATATGTTTTTCTCCTTCATTTTGCTTTATGCGGTGTATCACGTCAATGGATTTGTAGTTACTGAACCAAACTTGCATCCCAGGAATAAATTCCTCTTGATCATGGTATAAAACCTTTTAATGTATTGCTGGACCCTGTAAGCTAATATTTTGTTAAAGATTTTTGCATCTATGTTTATCAGGGATATTGGCCTATAATTTTCTTTTTTCTAATGTCTTTGTCTGGTTTTGGAATCAGGATAATGCTGACCTCATTAATGCATTCGGCAGCCTTCTATGCTCTTAACTTTTTTGGAAGAGTTTGAGAAGGATAGTTGTTAGTACTTCTTTGAATGTTTGGTAAAATTCACCTGTGAAGCCATTGGGTTCAGGACTTTTTTTCTTGGGAGTTGTTTTCATTATTGATTTGATTTTATTAAAAATGACTGGTCTGTTCAGATATTCCTTTTCTTCTTGATTCTGTATTGGAAGAGTGTATGTTTCTAGAAATTTATCCATTTCTTCCTGGCTGTCCAATTTCTTGGCATATAATTGTTCATAGTATTTTCTTATAATTCTTTGTATTTCTGCAGTGTCAGATGTCACTTCTCTTTCATTTCTGATTTTATTTATTTGAGTACTCTCGCAATTTTTTTCTTGATGAGTCAGTCTAATTAAATTTTTATCAATTTTATTTATCTATTCCAAGAACCAGCTCTTGCTCCCATTGATCTTTTGTACTTTTTTTAGACTCTATTTTGTTTATTTCCACTCTGGTCTTTATTTCCTTCCTTCTACTCACTTTGGGCTCTGTTCGTAGTTTTATAGTTCTTTTAGGTGCAAGTTTGGATATTTATTTGAGTTTTGTATTTGTTGGTTTCTTCTTTATTTATTTTTTTCTTAATTTTCTATTATATTTGTCCCATTTTTCCCTCGTTGCTCTCCCTCTCTTGAGGGAGTCCTGTATTGCTATTAATTTACCTCTTCAAACTGCTTTGGCTGTGTCCTATAGACATTTTTTGTTGTATTGTTGGGTTTTAATTGTATTTATCTCAAGGCATATTTTGATTTATTCTTTGACCTAGCTGTTAACCATTTATTGTTTAGTAGCATGTTATTTAGCCTCTATGTGTTTGTATGTTTTTCAGTTTTTTTCTTGTATTGATTTCTAGTTTCATAACTTTGTCATCAGAGACGATGCTTAATATGATTTATATCTCCTTAATTTTATTGAAATTTGTTTTGTGGCCTAATATATGGTCTATTCTGGAAAATGTTCTATTTTTACTTGAAAAAAATGTATATTCTGCCCCTTTGGAATGAAAAGTTCTAAAAATATCAATTTAATGCAGCTAGTCTAATGTATCATTTAAAGCTATTCTTTCCTGTTTGTTTTCTGTCTGCAAGATGTATCCATTGATGCCAATGGGGTGTTAAAGTACCCTACTTTGACTGTATTACTGTTGATCTTGCCCTTTATGCCCATCACTGTTTGTTTTATATATTTAGGTGCTCCTATGTTGAGTGCACAAATGATTATAAGGGTAATATTTTCTTGTTGGACTGATCCCTTTATTATTATGTAATGTCCTTCTTTTTCTCTTTTGTTTTCCTTTTTTCACCTTTGTTTCTTATTATAGCCTTTGTTTTAAGGTCTATTTTGTCTAATATAAATATTGTTACCTCCAGACTTTTTTATTTCCATTTGCATGAAATATCTTTTTCCATCTCTTAACTTTCATTTTTCATGTGTCTTTCATTCTGAAGGGGGGGGGGTCTCTTTGTAGACAATACATATGGTTCTTGTTTTCTTATCCATTTAGCTGTTCTTTGTCTTTTGATTGAAGCATTTAATCTACCTACATTTAAAGTGATTCTTGATAAGTACATATTTATTGCCATTTTATTCTCTATAATTATGTTCCTCTTGTTTTCCTTCTTCTTCTTAAAAAAGTCCCTTTAGCATTTTTTGTAATTTTGGTTTGCTGGTGATAAAGTCCTTCAAATTTTTTTTGTCTGGGAAGCTCTTTATATCCCCTTAGATTCAAAATGATAGCTTTGATGGATAGAGTAGTCTTGCTTTTCAACTCTTTGAATATTCCACAACAATCCCTTTGGGCCTGAAATGTTCCTGTTGAAAAATCTACTGACAGTCTTGTGGGAGCTCCCTTGTACGTAACTAACTGCTTTTCTCTTGCTGCTTTAATATTCTCTTTTTGTTGTGTCTAGGTGTGAGGACTCTTTGGGACTCTCTGCATTTCCTGAATTTGTATGGCTATTTCCTTTGCCAGGTTAGGTAAGTTTTAAGTCATTCTTTCTTTTTTTTTTAAAGAATATTTTATTGATTATGTTTTTATAGTAGTTCCATTTTTTTCCCCTTTGCTCCCCTGTACCCATTACCCCCGTTCCCTCCAGCCATCCCACCTCCTTAGTTCATGACCATGGGTCATGCATATAAGTTCTTTGGCTTCACCCTTTCTTATATTATTCTTAACTTCCCCCTGTCTATTTTGTACCAAACAATTTGCACCATATCCCCATTTCTCCCCCAAACCCCTCTTAGCTGATAACCCTCCAAATGATCCCCATACCTATGATTCTGTTCTTATTCTGGTTTACTTAGTTGGATTTTGTTTTTATTCTTTAGATTCAGTTGTTGATAGTTGTGAGTTTGTTGTCATTTTAATGTTGATAGTTTTGATCTTCTGTTTTTAAGTAAGTCCCTTTGACAGTTCATATAATAATGACTTGGTGATAATGAACTCCTTTAGCTTTACCTTGTCTGGGAAACACTTCATCTGCCCTTTCATTCCAAATGATACCCTTGCTGGGTAGAATAATCCTAGTTGCAGGTTACCTTTCATTACATTGAATACTGATTGCCAGTCCCTTCCTGCCTGCAAAGTGTCCTCTGAGAAATCAGCTAATAGTCCTATAGGCATCCCTCTGTAGGCAACTCTCTGCCTCTCTCACTTGCTGCCCCCAGGACTTTCTTTTTATCTTTCACCTTTGACATCTCAATCATGATGCGTCCTGGTGTGGTCCCCTCTGGGTCCAGCTTGCCCGGGACCCTCTGTGCTTCCTGGACCTGTATGTCCATCTCCTTCTCAAAATTTTGAAAGTTTACCTCATTTTTCTCAATTCTTGCTTCCTCATTCTGCACTGGTTGACTGTTTTTTTCTTCCTTATGTTCCAAATCATTGATTTGAAACCCGGTTTTCTTCCATTCACCATTGGTTTTGTGTGGACTTTCCCTTGTTTCACTTAGCATAGCCTTCACTTCTTCTCTTATGCGTTTGCCGTACTCAAGCATATCTGTCAAGCCAGTGAGCATTTTTATTACCAGTGTTTTGAATTCTGTGTCTCTTAGGTTGTCTGTCTCCTCATCTGTTAGGTTAGCTATCTCCTTGTTGCTCAGTTCTCCCACTGGAACCTTGATCCATTTCCCCTTTTGGGCCATACTTCTCTGTCTGCTCATTCTGACAGGTTCCTGCTTTTGTTTGCCTCCATGTCCCCGGAAGAGCTGTCGCTCCTGTTACATTGTAAGGGGCAGAGCCTTAGGGATTTGTCAGTACAGGGCGACCTGTTTCACCACGCTGTGGCACTGTATGTGGGGGAGGGGTCCTAGAGGGAACAATGCTACCTGCCCAGCACTCGCCCCTTTTCCAGGCACTTCTACCACTTCTGTATGGGACTGGCACCTCTCTAGCTGCTGTACTGGTTGTCGTTTTCAGAGTGGGTGCATCTGTGGATGTTCTAGGGCTCTGCTGAGAGACTGGCAGTTTCTGCCTCCACCCCAACCCATACTGGTCTGCACAGTCAGAAGCAATGAGGCGGCTTGATTTTCCCTGGTGCTAAGACTGTAAGCTGCGAGGTCCAGTGAGGAGCAAGGAACACTCCCCAGGTGTCCTTTCTGACTTTAAAACGTGTGTCTGCACTTTCTGCCTACCTGCCGCTGCCACCACTGCTGCCACCACCACACCGCGTCCTCTCCGCCCCTCTTACCTGTCTAGATGAGTATTCCTTCTTTATATCTTTTTTTGCTGAACTTCCATGCAGTTTTATATTCTGGAACTTCTGGTTGCTTCTAGTTTGGGAGTAGTTGTATTCCTTCTTAGTTGTGGAGGGAAATGCAGCATGTCCGTCTATGCCTCCATCTTGGCCAGATTAAGTCATTATTTCTTTAAATAGGGTTTCAATCCCTTGTTCTCTCTCTCATCTACTTCTGGTACCCCTATGATATGAGTGTTGTTATATTTAATGTTGTCCCAGAAGTCCCTTAATCTACCCTCCTATTTTAATATTTTTCCTTTCTCTGTTCCAAATGGGTATTTTCTCCTACCTTGTCTTCCAAATTTATTATTTAATCTTCTGCTTTATCTAATATGTTCTTGATTCCTTCTAATGTATGCTTCATTTCAGTTATTGCATTCTTCATTTCTGACTGGTTCTCTTTATGGTTTCTATCTTATTGTGTAAGTTTTCACTGACTTCATCTATGCTTACCCTAAGTTCATTGAGCATTCTTTTTTAAATGATGTTTATTTATTATAAGAGGTGGAGGGGATAGAAACATCAAGATGAGAGAGAAATATTGATTGATTGTCTCTTGTACATGTCCTAACCAGCACTCAGACATGTACCCTGACCAACTTCAAACCAGTAAACTTTTGCTTTGTAGGATGACACCCAACCAATTGAGCTACACCAGTCAAGGCCACTAAGCATTCTTATAACCAGTGTTTTGAACTTGGTATCTTGTAGATTGATGCTTCTGTATTGTTTAGTTCTTTTTTCTTTTCTTTTTCTTTTTCTTTTTTATTTTTTAGTTTTGTCCTGTTGTTTTGTTTGGGACATGTTTCTTTGTCTCCTCATTTTTGCTGCCTCCCTGTATTTGTTTATATGTGTTAGGTAGATCTGCTATGTGTCTCAGTCTTGGCAAGACGGCCTTGTGTATTAGGTGCCTTGTGTGACCTAGTACCAAGTCTCTCTGGTCACTTGAGTCCAGTGGTTCTGGATGTTCCCTGTGTGTGACCCTCCTTTGTAGTTGAGCCTTGATTTCTATTGGTACATCAGTGGATATATCAACCTTCAGGCTGACTGACTGAGAGGACTGGCTATGACTATAGTAGATGAGTTGTTTTTTGGAGGCTGACCCCACAGAGCAGTATTTGCTTTAGCAAGTTTATGGTGCCTGCCAACTCTGCCCTTTGGAGGTGTTACTTATGGACCTAATTGGGTAGCACTCTTTTTTTTTATCTGAAGCTGGCCACTAGGTTGTATTGGTTCTGAATCCTGTTGAGAGGGGCTCTGGTGCAGGCCAATATCAGCCTCTCCCTGTGTCCAGCTCAGAGGCACCTGGTAGGATCTACAAAGTGATCTGAGGTTGGCAGCTTCCTGTGCTGGGCTTAAAGGTACCCGAGAGAGGCTATCTTGTGAATTGAAGCCAACAGCTTTCAGTGTAGGACTTGGGACCATTTAGTAAAATGTATAGGGAACACTGAGGCCAACCACTACATGTTTGGATTTGTGGACCTTTAAGAGATTTTAGGAAAGTTTGCATTGAGAGCTTAGGCTATTGATTTGTGAGAAACAGCTGCTGAAAGAGGTTTGGGCTGGTGCAAAATTTGGGTGGGGCAGGGTCTCAGGGAATCACCAGGGTGGGGCCAGCAATCTTACTGAAACTGATGGAAGCTCAGATTTGGTGCAGGCTGAGTGACAGGATTCAACAAAAGAACAATGCTGCCTGCCAGCACTTCTGTCTGGGGAGAGCTGCCCCTCTAACCCTCATTCTGAAGCCAAACAACTCAGTTCTTCATATGTCCATGACATTTTTTGAGCTGCTATCCCTTTGCAGGAGCTTAGGACTAGTGTTTGTGAGCAAGTTAGTCTGTGTGTAGACTCTTTAAGAAGACCCCTGGGTCTAAAGGAGCTCTTTGTCTCACTGAATGGAGTCCCCAATAATTTTTACAGCCAGATGTGTGGGGACTTCTCTTTCTGACACTGGTATTTTCGGCTGGTGAGTGCAGTGTGGAGATCTGCAGCTGAGACATCCCTTCCAGTTCTTAACCAGCACACACCAGTGTAGGACCATCTCACTTCACTTCTCTCTCCACCCCTTCTACCAGTCTCCATGTGGCTTCTTTATATCCTTGGTTATAGCAGCTCTGGTCAGCTATTCTTCAGGTTGTTCTCAATGGTGGTTGTTCTGTAATTTAGTTGTAATTCTGATGTGGACGTGGGAGGGAATGAGTACAGTATTTACCTACTCCACCATCTTGACCAGAAGTCCTAAATCTGTAATTTCTAATGTTCTTTTTATTACCCATTAACACACAAAACTACCTTATTAAGTATGAATAAAATCTGCATTCAGGGACACCTCAAATGTTGGCCAGTCCCTCATTGAAAGGACCTTAATGATGCTAGGAACCTTGAAGTGGTAGGTTTGTGGTGGTTTGCATATCATATGCTCTCAGATGGCAGAAAGAAACAAAGTGTGGACAAACAAGGGTTAGTAGTACAAGGGTTAAATGAAAGTGAAATCATGGTGACCCATAAATGCAAATAGATGTGCCTTAACTTTCTGTAGAACTCATGGTACCTGAACACTGTATTCTTTTTTCAGATTACCTAGGTTCCCGAGAGAGGCATCAGTGACTTAGAGAAAAGGAGATGAAAAGTAGAGGGAAGCAGCAGGCAGCAGTGGAATCTAATTTTATCTGAGAAGCATCTCCATAATTTATGGTGGACTTCAATAGAAAAAAGAAAGGCAGTTTTGAAGTTTATTGCCCTTTATATTGCTCTACTACCTTTACTAGTCCAAATTCAAAGCTCAAAATCAGAAGTGATTGTAAAACTGAATCTTAACCAATCATAAAAGTAAGATACGCAAGCATAGAGATTTATAATTCTCATCTGCATTTTGTTCTACAAAGTTGCAAAATGTGCAGGAAGCTCCTAGCTGATGATAGAAAGGTCCTTGAAGTATAAATTTCAAGTAAGTAATGTCATGGTTCTCATCACTAATGGAATTAGGAGGACGAGAGGAAGGGAAGATGGAGGGAGGAAGAAGAGAAATAGGGGAAGAGAAGAGTAATTATAAATTAAAGAAAAAGAAATTAGTGTAAATTCAAAAGAAACATAACAGAAATCAAGATCAGAATGGAGCTCCTTTAAAAACAAAACAAAACAAAAATTAAACAAAGTAAGCCAAGGATAGAGAGCAAAGGGGTTACAAATGTGGATCACCAAATGCCCTGGGCTTGAACCCAGACTTTATACTTCATTTCTGAATGACTTAATCTCCTGAAGTTTTGTTGATCACCTTCAGGATTAATTGTAAGACTCTACACAAAGTGTCTGGAATGGTGGTGAGGCAGACCACAAGCTTAATTGACACAGCCTTTCCTGTATATCCCAGGCCCAGAGGAAGGCGGGAGCTGAATATCCCACCTCTACCTTCCTCTATCTCCATCCCTGAGGTCACTTGATAATAGTGAGCACTTGGGACTCTAGACAAACACCAAAGACAGGGGGCACTGAACTTTTGAGTTTAAATCTCTGTTCTGCCACTTGCCAGTTATTAGTACATTAATTTATGCAACAAATACATATCAACCGTTTACTACTTTTCAAATCCTGAGCTAGGGTCTGGTGAATGAAAAGAGACATGGCCCCTGCCCTCATACAGCTTATGTGCTCATGGGAGAACCAGATAGTACTTAACTAATTATGCAAACAAATATAAAATTAAAACTATGAAAAAGAAGTATATGATACCATAAAAGTCCCTTGAGGAAGACACTATTGTATTTAACTCTGTCAGCTAAGAGGGCATCAACCTTGACTATGAAAGGGAAGGGAAGAATATTCTAGGCTGAGTGAGTAGCTAGTGTAGTGGAAGCCCAGGAAAGGAGGATGGACTGGAGCAGTCATCCAGGGCCAGGCCAGGCAGGCCATAGTGAGCCTGGTTAAGGACTTCGGTCTTTTCTCTAAGGGTGAATGGAAAAATCAATGGAGGATTTTTAACAAAGAAAATGACATGATTGTATGTGATTTTTCAGAAGACCACTCAAGCTTCAGTGCGGGTAATACATTTGAGGGGGCAAGGTGGACTACTGAGGAGGCTAGGGGCCGCTTGTGGTGAGCGGTGGTGGCTGGGGATAGAACAGAAGCCAAACAGGGAGTTTGCAGGCGGGTGAATGCTCCATCAACAGGACTCAGAAATTAGATACGGAGGGAGCATTTCTCACTGAAGGAATTGGAATATAAAAATTTCATCCACTGAGACAGGGAGTGCTGGGAGAATGCCAAGTTTGGTTTAGTTTTAGGCATGTTTACTTATGTGCTTTTGGGGAAGCTATTTAACCCTTCTAAGCTTTGAAATCTTTGTGAGGATTAAGTGAGATCATATGCCTGAATGCCTAGCACACAGTAGACACTCAGTAAATAGTACCTAGTGTATTAATGGGATTCTAGACAAGAAACACTGCAGCAACTTTGCCTTGGCTTTCCACAGAGAATCAAGGTCTTTCACTTTACAGTTCATAAGACAGTATAAAACCCACAAATACAAGACCCTGAAGTATAATGTCTCAATTGAGCATAAAGGAAATCAGGATCCTTGAGTCACACAGGGAAGAATTCACATTTAATTCATTTATGAAAAGATTCCTTTATTATTATTATTATTATTATGAGAAGTCGTGTTTTGAGAGTTGTATATATGATATTTTCTCTTTTTCACCTTTTGCACAGGGAAACCTGCATTTGATAGCCCAATTTACAAACTTTTAGGATAAATACTACATATATATAATAAAAATTTCTTAAATACCTCATTTATGTAATTAACTATGGAATACAAAGACAAATGGGGAGTGCTTAAGAAGTCTGAGGTCTGGTAGGAGACTTGGAAACCTATTGAAATACCACGAGTGAGTGAGTATACAATAACAGATAGTGGTGTGCAAAATTCTCAAGTCTGGAAATAGTAGATCCTAAATTTCAAATTGGAAACTGAAACAAAAGCACTACTCTCAAATGACATCAGTCCCATGGTTTTAGTAATGAAAGGTGGATTTAAGTTTGGGATCTGGAAAGCAAGCTGGATGGATACTGTCTCAACCCCACAGCAAAAAATAAAGGTATTATGAGGTATGGTTATAATAAACATAGATAGCCACAACATTATTAAATATGTATCTTTTTGGTGGGGTGGGGGAGAAGACCTGAAGTGTTAAGTCTAAAGAAAAAGATTTTCTATTAACATCATATTCAAGAATTGCCATACAGCCAGTAATGTGATGGATACTGTGTCACATGGTTGACAGCCATGGTTTTATCTTATAAAAGTAACTTGAAAATAACCCACAAAATTCTGCCCAGCACCAGGATTGCCAGCCACCTTCCAGTGTCAGCTCTCTAAGGAACAGCAAACTCAAGGAGCAGGCTTACCCGCACATTCCTGCACTTTGTAAATTTTCTTCTAAAATTTAAATTAAAACCAGTTCTTTAGCAATGATCTTTATTTCATCTATATACCAATTTAAACATTCCATTTATTTTGTTTGTAATTTGATTGGGAAACTAGGCATATTAAACATAAAGCAAAGCTAATTCTAGGAATTTTCAAAATCTAAGACCATCTTTAAAACACCTCTACATCAGGGGAACTTGAGAGTAAGTTCTAGAGAGAGTCCACTTTCCAGATGGTCTTGTCCTCCAATAACTGAAATAATTAAGGCCTGAATATTCATTGAATTACTTGAAATAAGAGTCTAGCCTTTAGCTAAGAGATTCTGGTTCCATCAGTTAGTCTCCTGAGTTAATACAAAATGAGTTATTGGTTTATATGTGCCCTTCTAGCAGGCTGGTTGACATTAAGCAGAAAAAGTAATTCTATTACTGGAAAAGTCAGTGACCAACACATTCTCTGAGACCTGATTCGAATGTGACCTCCATTCTGCCTCCCTGATTGTTATACATGACTCTTTTGGAGTCTTTGTCACATTGAATGGAAATTATTTCTAGTGTTCATCTGCTCTTCTATGCTGTAAGCCTGTCAAGGGCAAGAATAGAGGCATATGCACTTTTGTGACAAAATGCCTGACACACAGTAGGCATAGACAAACAGGAAGAAAAACACAGAAATACAATCAGAGAGACAGTGGCTCAGAGAAATAATGGAATCACACCCCTTACTAGGTCATACACAAAGAGAAAGTCAGGAAGGCCACTGAAATTACATTGATGTGTCTAGTAGGCTACTGCAGAAACTGGATGTCAACCAAGGACTCAGGCATGAGAGTCTATCATCTCTCCTTAAAGATGATTTTACCTTATTATTTCCTCCTTGGGTCTGGCTACCTGGTCAAGGGGACAGAACAACTCCAGAAGCTGTGTTGTTTGAGGCAAGTCCCACTTTCCCAACCAAGTAACAGGTCCTTGCTATTGTTTCTTGTGTGTTGAGCTTTAATGGACAGTTACTGGAAAGAAATCTTTTTTTTATTTTTTATCTTTTTATATTACTTTTATTGATTATGCTATTACAGTTGTCCCAATTTTCCCCCTTTGCCCCTTCCACCCAGTACTCCCCACTCCCTCAGCTAATAACCACACCATTGTTCATGTCCATGGGTCATGCTTAGGTTGTTTGACCACTCTGTTTCCTATGCTGTACTTTACATCCCTATGGCTATTCTATAACTACCTATTTGTACTTCTTAATCCCCTCACCTCTTCACCTCCCTCCCAACTGGCAACCATAAAAACACTCCCCGAATCTATGATTCTGTCTCTGTTCTTCTTGGTTGCTTAGTTTTTTAGACTCAATTGTTGATAGATATGTATTTATTGTCACTTTATTGTTCATAGTTTTGATCTTCTTTTTCTTAAATAAGTCCCTTTAACATGTCATATAATAGTGGTTTGGTAATGTTGAACTCCTTTAGTTTTCTGTTTGTTTTTGCTTGTGTCTTTTCTTGTCTGGCAAGCTCTTTATCTGCCCTTTGATTCTAATTGATAGCTTTGCTGGGTATAACAATCTTGGCTGTATGTCCTTGCTTTTTATGACTTTGAATATTTCTTTGTGCCAATCCCTTCTGCCTGCAAAGTTTCTTCTTGTAGGTAACTAACTGCTTTTCTCTTGTTGCTTTTAAGTTTCTCTCTTTATCTTTAACCTTTGGCATTTTAATTATGATGTGTCTTGGAGTGGGCCTCTTTGCATCCATCTTGTTTTGGATTCTCTGTGCTTCCTAGATTTGCATATCTATTTCCTTTGCCAAATTAGGGAAGTTTTCTTTCATTATTTTTTCAAGTAGATTTCAAATTTATTGCTCCTTCTCTTCTCCTCTGGCAGCCCTATGATGCAAATATTGGAATGCTAGAAGTTGTCTTAGAGGCTGCTTACACTATCTCATTTTCTTGGATTCTTTTTTCCTCCTGTTATTCTGACTGGTTGTTATTTCTTCCTTATGTTTCATATCATTGATTTGATTTTTGGCTCTATCCACTCTACTGTTGTTTCCCTGTAAATTGTTCTTTATTTCAATTAATGTATGCTTCATTTCTGACTAGATCTTTTTTATGCTGTTGAGGTCCTCACTAAGTTCCTTGAGCATCCTTATAACCAGTGTTTTGACCTCTGCATCTGATAGATTCCTTATCTTTCTTTTGTTTAGTTCTATTTCTGGAGTTTTGATCTGTTCTTTCATTTTAGCCATTTTCTTTGTCTCCTCATTTTGGCAGCCTCCCTGTGTTTGTTTCTATGTATTAGGCAGAGTTGCTATGACTCCCTGTCTTGGTAGTATGGCCTAATGTAGTGGGTGTCCTTTAGGGTCCAGTGGCACAGCCTCTCCTATCATCCAAGCTGGGTACTCAAACTGTGCTCATCATGTGAATTGAGTATACTCTCCTCTTGCAGTTTAACCTTGATTGCTGTTGACAGGTCAGTGAGAGGGATTTACCCAAGCCAGTCAGCAGCAAGGACTGGCTGTAACCACTGATCACCAACCCTTACCATCCATGGAGGATCAGCTGTGCAGGGGTAGAGTGGTGGTGCTATGATATGGTCTGTAGTTGTCCACTGGGTGCGCAGGCCCTGGGATTTCCCAGATGGTTCTGGTTAGCTCAGCCCCCACCTGTGTTCTGGCCAGGGCCACCCTGCTTGAACTATAGAGCAGTCTGAGATGTCTGCTACTTGTGCTGGGCTTAGACATTCCCAGGTGAATTCAAACTGTGAATCTAGGCTGGCTGTTGCTAATGCCAGGCCTAGGGCCACTTAGTAAAAGGTGTGGGGGCTGGGTGCTCACTGAGGCCAGTTGTTGTTTGTTTGATAGGATTTAGGAAGTTGTGAAACATGAGCTAAGACCAGCCATTTATGTGGAAAAGTCACGGTTAATAGTCTGCATAGGCCTATAAGTTGGGTGGGACAGAGTCTCAGGGATATCCAGGGCAAGGCAAACAGTATTAGCCAGGTGGATGGAGTCTCAGATATGGCACCCACACACCAGTTCTGTGGCTCTGCAGGCAGAGGGCTCAGAAAGGGACAATGGCCTCTTCCTGCCTTTCTGTCTGAGAGAAAACTATCCCCCAGCTCTGTCCTTGAAACCAGGTACTTTGGTTTTTTCCTGTATGCCACTGGTGCCTTTCATGCTGCTACCCTGATGCTGGAGCTTAGAGAGAATGTATCTAGTTAAGTCCATGTATGGGTTTTTTAAGAGGAACTGCTTAGGACTCCAGCAGCTTCTTCCATGGACTCAATTTCTGCTTGTTTTTTCAGCAAGAAGTTACAGGGACTTACCTTTTTGGCATTGGAACCCTGGGGTGGGGAGCCTAGTATGGGGCTGGGACTCTTCACTTCTGAGATATTCCTCCCAAATTTTTATCCACCACACATAGATGTGGAACAAGTCCATTCCTCGTCTTCACCCCTTCTACCAGTCTGAATGGATGTGGTTTCCTTAATCCTGTAGTTGTCAGACTTCCATTCCACTCAATTTCTGACAGTTCTGAGTGATGGTTGTTTTTATTTTAATTTTAATTTGATGTGATTGTACAAGGAAGCAAGCTCTATTTACCTATGCTGCCATCTTTACTGGAAGTCTCTAGTTGCTGGGAAGGGATCTTAAAAACTAAGTGCCCGTGAATGAAAATGAAGTCTCTAAATGAGCTGTATGCTTGAGGAATAAATCTAATTGCATCACCCCTCCCCTTCAAGACACACCATGAAGGTGCATTCATTTTATAGAATTTATTCAGGTGACATTGGTTAATAAAATTATATAGGTTTCAGGTATACAATTCTGTAATACATCATCTGTGTTGTGTGTTCACCACCCAAGTCAAGTCTCCTTCCATTACCATTCCCCCCCACATTTTACCCTCTTCTAGCTGCCCCCACCACCCCCCTTTCCCTCTGGTAATCACCACACTGTTTTCTGTGTGTATGAGTTTTGTTATGTTTTTTCCTTCACCTTTTTCACTCAGCCCTGCAACCCCCCCAAAGCAATTATCTAAATCAGACATGGATACATAGCACCAGAGATTATATACAATGTTTTAATTTATAACTTTATTCTTCATGTTAGTAAACTTAAATTCTTAATTCTATGAGCAGATCCACTTGAAAAACTTTTCTTCATTTTTTAAATTATGAATTACCAAATTTTAAACCTTTTCAGTCACTCTAATATACTTACCTGAACTTACCTGGATTCTCTCCCTGCTATGCAGAAGTAGGAAGAGCCAAGTTTTGCCCTATTAAGAACCAATTTTTGTACTGACGTGAATCCAGTAAACAGGATTTGATTACAATAATATTCACTCAATGGTGCTTTCTATAAAATTAGAGAATTCTGAGATAATTTTTTAAAAGATTCTCTGATCAAATATGTTTTACAAATACAGAGATAAAAAAGTTTTTGTTTTTATTTTAAATTGTCAGACTTCTCAGAACTTTTATGATATCTATAAGTATACCATGAATATTCAAGAAGGAGATAAAGTATGCAATGTAAAGGGCCCCAAACTTCTCCCACCCCATGAAATATTCATTATGATAGTAGAGCCCACCTTAGGAAAACTAGCTACAAAGTTTTCTGCTATAACAAACATCTGTAATTTGTTGTGACTATTCATTATTATTCACAGAGCTAGAATGTAAATTCGTCTTTGAGCTTTAGAATAGCCAATGGAAAAGGCAGTAATCAGATAATAATCACACAAAAAGTTCATGGTGTTCATCAGACGAAAACATATAGTAGTTCCAGAAACACCAACTATACCCAGTACTTAGAACTGAAAAATATGACCCCTCAAGAGTCTTCATAAATAGAATCAGGATGGGATCCTCAGCAACACACCTTTCAGGGCATAAAAATAGTTTTATAGATGATCTTATAACATCCTTTTCTGGACACTGATATTGCCACAGTGCATCCTAGTAGAAGCAGCCTTACAAGGAGTCATATTACGTTTCACATGTTCATAGTTCTTAACTTTCCACTTTTACTCAAGACTAGTCACTCTCCCACTAACCAGCTATGCTTGTCTTGCCTACTCTGGGGTTGATCTAAATAGCTCCTAAAGTCCAGCTTCATATTTCTAGAAGTTTGTAGGATTTACTACTTTGTTTTTCAGAAAAGTGTCAAGCTTCCAGTCTCCTTTGAAAATGTGAATTTGTATCTGTACCATAAGTAGCTTACACTCATAGGAGATATATTTAACACATCATTAAAACTTTAAACCATGGCAGGACTTCCAGCCAAGATGGAGGCCTACACAGACATGCTATATCTCCCTCCACAACTAAGAAGGAATACAGCTACCTCAAAACTAGAGACAACCAGAAGTTCCAGAACAATGAGCTGGATGGAAGTCCAACAAACAAAGATATAAAGAAGAAATACTCATCCAGACAGGTAGGAGGGCAGAGCCAGAGCAGAAAGGACACAGTGTGGTGGTGGCAGTGATGGCAGCAGTGGTGGTAGCAGCAGGCCAGCTGAAAGCACAGTCATACATTTTAAAAAGTAGAGAGGGACACCTGGGGAGCACTCCCAGTGCCAGACCAGACCCCACAGCTCATGGTTACAGCGCCAGGGAAAATAAATCCTCATTATTTCTGACTGTGAAAACCAGCAGGGGTTGGGGCAGAAGAAGAAACTGCTGGTCTCTCATCAGAGTCCACTTGTTTAAAGAGCCCCATGGGCCTATAACGTCCGCAGACACACACACTCTGGAAACTATGGCCAGGGCAACAGCTAGAGAGGTGCCAGGCCCATACAGGAAGCAGGAGAAGCACCTGAAAAAGGGGGAGTGCTGAGCAAGCAGCATTGTTCCCCCTCAGACCCCTCCACCACACACAGCACCACACCTGGTGAAACCAGTTGTCCTTTACAGGCAAATACCTAAGGCTCCACCCCTTACAATGTAACAGGTGTGACAGCTCTACCTAAGACACAGAGGCAAACAAAGATAAGAGCCTGTTAAGATGAGGAGACAGAGAGGTATGACCCCCAAAAAGGAACAGATCAAGGTTCCAGTGGGAGAACTAAGTGATGAGGAGCTAGCCAACCTAACAGACACAGAGTTCAAAACACTGGTGATAAAGATGCTCACAGGCTTGACAGATATGCTTGAGTATGGCAAATGCATGAGAGAAGAAGTGAAGGTTATGCTAAGTGAAACAAGGGAAAGTCCACACAAAACCAATGGTAAAGGGAAGAAAACCAGGGTTCAAATCAATGATTTGGAACATAAGGAAAAAAAGAAAAACAGTCAACTATTACAGAATGAGGAAACAAGAATTGAAAAAAAATGAGCAGAGCCTTAGGAACCTCTGGGACAACTTTAAACATACCAACATCCGAATCATAGGGGTGCCAAAGAGGGAAGAGGAAGAGCTAGAAACCAAAAGCTTATGTGAAAAAATAATGAAGGAAAACTACCTAAATTTGGCAAAAGAAATAGTCATACAATTCCAGGAAGCACAGAGAGTCCCAAACAAACTAGACCCAAGGAGGACCACATCAAGACACATCATAATTAAAATGCCAAAGGTTAAAGATAAAGAGTGAATCTTAAAGCAGCAGAAGAAAAGCAGAGTTACCTACAGAAAGGTGCCTATAAGACTCAGCTAATTTCTCAAAATAAACTTTGCAGGCAAGAAGGGACTGGCAAGAAGTATTCAAGGCGATGAAAAGCGAGGACCTACAACCAAGACTACTTTATCCAGCAAAGCTATTATTTAGAATGGAAGGGCAAATGAAGTGCTTCCCAGACAAGGTAAAGCTAAAGGAGTTCATCATCGCCAAGCCATTATTATATGAACTGTCAAAGGGACTTACTTAAGAAAAAGAAGATCAAAATTATGAACATTAAAATGACAACAAACTCATAACTATTAACAACTGAATCTAAAAAATAAAAACAAATCCCAACTAAGCAAACCAGAAAAGGGACAGAATCATAGATATGGGGATCATTTGGAAGGCTATTAGCTAGGAGGGAGAAGGGAGAGAAATGAGGAAATGGTGTAGGGATTAAGAAGCATAACTGGCCCTGGCTGGTATGGCTCACTGGATTGAGCACTGGCCTGCAAACCAAGCATTGTCGGTTTGATTCCCAGTCAGGGCACATGCCTGGGTTGCAGGCCAGGTCCCCAGTTGGGGGTCTGCGAGAAGCAGCCACACATTTATGTTTCTCTCCCTCTCTTTTTCTTCCCTTCTCCCATCTCTCTAAAAATAAGTAAATAATGCCCCAGTTCGGGTTGCCTGTGGGAGGCTGCTGATCAGTGTTTCTCTCACATTGATGTTTCTCACTCTACCATCCCCCCCCTTAAATGCAAATAAAGTAAACCTAAAAAAAAAAAAATGGACTAGGAAAATCACCACTGAACTTCAACTCTTATACAATTAACATTCTTTCCAAATCATTTACCTATCTTTAAAGAAAAAGAAAAAAAAAGGCATAATTGGTTGGTACAAAATAGACAGGGGGAAGTTAAGAATAGTATAGGAAAGGGTGAAGCCAAAGAACTTATATGCATGACCCATAGATATGAACTATGGGGGGCGGGGAAAGGCAGGTACTGGGCAGAGGGGAGCAAACAAAAAAGAAAATGGAATTACTGTAACAACATAATCAATAAAATACACTAAGAAAAAAAAAATACTTTAAGCCATGGCAATGTGTCAACAATTTTGAATATATAAAAGGAAAAGAGAAACAAGAATAAAAGTGAAAGAGTACCAAAACTAATTCTATCTACTTGAGCATTTTGCTTTAAATCAAACTTAGTTTCTTTAGGAGACTTCAAAATGATAGCTATAATAATCATAATAATTTGCTATAAATCAGCCTATCATGTCTTAGGAAATAATAACAACTGTAGTAGTAATGGAAGTAATTGAAGTAGCAGCAGCAAACACTTATTTGGTGCTTCCTACATGCTAGGCTCTATTATAAACATTATATTGGGTTGGCCAAAAAGTCTGTTTAATTTTATTTCTGTAAAATAAAAGACACATTTTTTATTTTCACCAATAACTATTGATATGGATATTCTGAGTATGTAGGCTATCTCCTGCTTGGTATAATACTGATTTTTCTCAGTTAATGTCTCAACATGATCTCTATCAACTTCAACAGGTCTACCTGACCATGGAGCAAGGTCCAATGAGAAATCTCCAGCATGAAACTTCACAAACCACTTTTGACATATTTGATCAGTCACAGTACCTTCTCCATACACTGTATAATTTTTTTTCATTTCAGTTGTGTTATTAACTTGGAATAATAAAGCATAATAAGACAAAATGTTGTTTATTTTCTTCCATCTTCAATATTAAAATGCTTCCCAAAAATTCACCAATTTTGATATTTTCTTTTAAATGCATGCTGATATGACAGCTGTCACAATACAATCTAACAAAATTGTTTCAAATGAAGTTAAAGACAACTAAGCACTACTAGAGCCATCATACAGAATGAAAAACAAACTTTTGGCCAATCCAATATATAATTATTCTTTTAATGCTCACAATAATCCAAAGAGGTAGATATTATTTTTTCCTGTCTCACAAATGAGGAAACTAACTCCAAAGGGCTGAATAAGTAGCCTAACGTCCTGTGAGTAGGAGCGGCAGATCCAGAATTCAAGCAGGCTCTTTAGTCTGAGGTGTAACCAGCACACCTGCTGCCTCTGGTACCTGCCACTGGGAACTGCTGCTGGCCTGAGAGGTGGCCTCACTCTAGCACCTTCCTCTCAAAATAAGGTTTTGTTGAAGAACTTATGTGGGGCTTTCTACAAAAAGTAGTATCATACCTGAAGAGCATAATAAAGGTTTTAATGCCCAATACTTAGTACTCAAATATGACTACAACAAAAACAATTCTTGAAAAGTCAAAGGTGGTTTCCACTGTGATGACACAGCAGTCATTAACCCCTTTGGTAAAACTTGAACAAACAGACCACCAGAAAAGTCAACTGAGTTCCTATTGCAAGGGGCGGGGCTGGTGGGGAGGGCAAATTCCCCTGGAAACAAGAAAAGGCCCTGGTTCCACTCTAGATGTGCAACTGCTGCACACACCCCACCCCCACCCCCAGGTCTTCAAACTATCTTCCTTCCAGTTAACATAAAATATTAGTCTTTGTTCCAACATCTCCTCTTATTTCTAGGCTTTCTCCCTTCCCCTCTCAGCACATATTGTCCTGTTTGGAAAGGAAGGAGAGGAATGTATTTTAAATAGTCCAGCAGCAGTCTAACACATAATCACACCTTATAATGACACATTCGGGGATCACATCTCAAATGTCTCATTACTTTTCATCAGAGGATCGCAAAGCACTTTCAAACAGTAATCATGTCTTCTTAGGTACTTTCCTCCTAAAAGCTGAAAGACAAAACACAATTACATGTCTTACCCTCTAAACTACTACCAATATTTTCCTGAGACCCTTAAGCCAAACACACACGCACACACAGATTGCAGTGGATGGGGGAGGAGGGGAGAGAATTTTTTTAATGGTGACAAGGCAGTGGAATTCTTCACATCTGTTCTGTGCTTACAGCAGGCATGAGGCCCAGGTCATCAGTACATGTAAGCATTAATAATGATGTTAAGTTTTCCTACACATCGTTAATCAAATGAGAATCCATTTCCATTCGTGAAGTCGCCTGCCTCCTTTTATTAATTCAACTTGTCTGAGCCACCCATATCCTGACTTAGAAAAAGCACCTCTCTGCTAAAGCACCCTTTTCTCATCTCCTGCCCACTTTGCAGTCCTGATGTGCAATGCTTTCGCCATAAAGAACTGTGCATTTCAAAATTGGTTGAACTGGTTCATAAAAGTTGGCTGCTTTCAACATCAATGAAACTTGTTTTGCCCTTGAAATGAGCTGCCAACTCACAGCAATTGTCAATAAATATGGATAATCACTTCCGGCCAAGATGGAGGCTTAGACGGACACGCTAGGTCTCCCTCTACAACTAGAGAGGAATACAACTACTTCAAAACAAAGGATAACTAGAAATTCCAGAAAATAAAACTACATGGAAGCCCAACATATGAAGGTATAAACCAGCGGTGCCATTTGGGCAGGTAAGAGTTAAAGAGGGCAGCGCTGTTTGCGGTCACACCTGGGACAGCGGCGGGGCGGCGAAAAATCCCGGCTGCAGTCAAGCCCCTGGCGGTGCGCGACCCCAGCGCTGGGGAGAGCGGCCGCCGCATCGCCTTGAACAGTGAGGCCCAGGGGGGCGGGAGGACGGATCCCGGTCTCCTAGCTGAATAACTGTGTGAATCCATCTTGGACCCCCGCCCCCAAAGAAAGCACCACAGGGCTGCGAAATAGGTCGCGGACAGGCGCCGGTCGCTGACTTGTGACGCGTACACAGGCACTGCCCCGGACAGCCGGCCCAAGAAAACAAAACGCATCTGTCAAAATGAGGCAGACAACTATAGAAATCCCGGTGGCACAGCTCACCAGGCAACAGATAGAGAACCTGACAGATGAACAGATAAGAAACCTGTCAGAGGCTCAGTTCTGGGCCATTGTTATCAGGTGGCTTACAGAATTCACAAAAGCGCAGGAAAAAGATAAGAAAGAAGCGAAAAACATTCATAACGAAAGGAACAAAACCACATACAAGACAGATGGTGAGGAAAAAAAATCCAGAGTTCATTTCAACAAACTGGAATATGGAGAAGGAACAAGCAGTCAACCAATGCAGAGAGAGGAAATGGGAAGCAACAATGAGAGGATCAGAAACCTCTGGGACAGCTATAAAAGGCCCAACATAAGAATCATTGGTTTGCCAGAGAGTGAGGAAGATGAACTAGAACTTGAAAAATTGAGTGAAAATATAATAAAGGAGAACTTCCCAGACTTGGGGAAGGGAATAGACTTGCAGGTCCAGGAAGCAAGGAGAGTTCCCAAGAGACTGGACCCAGGGAGAACCACTCCAAGACACATTATAATCAAAATGTCAAAAATTAAAGATAAAGAGAGAATCTTAAAAGCAGCAAGAGAGAAGAAAAGAATTATGTACAAAGGGGTCCCAATTAGACTATCAGCTGACTTCTCAAGGGAAACCCTACAGGCAAGAAGGGACTGGCAAGAAATATTCAAAGTAATGAAAATCCAAAACCTACAACCACGAATACTCTATCCAGCGAAATTGTCATTCAGAATAGAAGGACAGAGAAAGTGTTTCCAGGACAAAATAAAACTGAAAGAGTTCATTAGATCCAAACCACTGTTATATGAGATGTTAAAGGGACTGGTTTAAAAAACAGAAGCTAGGGAGATGAAACAAAGGCAAACTAAACAGGCAACGAGAGTGGAAAAGGAACTGTGGGTACGGGAAGCATATTGGGGGGAGGTCAACAGGGAGGGGGAGTGGGGAGAGGGAGGGAGATGATATAGGAATTGGGGATCATGGTAGGAGGGAATGGAATAGACGGAGAGAGGTTGGGAGGAACTGTATGCACAACTAATGGACATAATCTAAAAGGGGGGGACAACTGGAGGGAGGGGGGCCACCGGGTGGAGGGGAGCAGAGGGAAGGGAAATTGGCACAAATGTAATATTTTAATCAATAAAACACATTAAATCAAAAAAAATAAAAATAAAAAATAAAATAAATATGGATAATCTAAGAGGCTAAGTTTTAAGCTAACTTTTACTCAGTTTGTGTTACCTCTCTTTGGTTTCTCTCCTACTTGGAGTGCTGAGTCAAAATAAGACCTTAGAGAAACCTGGGTACTGCTACTGTCTCAATACTTGCTGTGGCTTCCTTCTGGGAGCCCCATCTGTAAGTCTGACATCTAGCCTAAAGGCCCAGCCTGACATGAGGGGCAGAGGGGCAACTCCAGGCCTTTTCCTGGGAGGGCCAGAAGGGTCCCTTGAGACCCACGATTTCATATCACCCTTGGCAGTCTCAAGAAGTCATTACTGTGCTTGTCCTCCACAGTGAACAGAATATATAAAAGCAGATTTTTTACTCCAATTGTGAGCTGTAAAATTTAAAAATCTCATCTGTATTTCACAGTTACCTTTCTAGGAAAGTCATGATTTAATGTTTTTCCAACCCTGCTTTAGGAATTATGTTAGAATTCCAGACTTCAGCTTCTCAGGGAAGGGGAGTGGGACTTTGAGACCTTGCCCAGCCTTGACTTTTGGTCTCTGGGTGTCCCTCCATCCATTTGCATACTCATTCTCTCTCACTATTTTTTATTCATCCATCCGACTAATACACTATTACCTTAATGTGTGCCAGGCTTTGTGCTGGAGACACAAAATAAACATAGGCCCCGGCTGGGTGGCTCAGTTGGATGGAACATTGTCCCATAAACCAAAAGGCTATAGGTTCAATCCCCAGTCAGGGCACATACCCAGGCTGAGAGTTCAATTCCCAGTTTGGGTGCATAAAGGAGGCAATGAATCATTGTTTCTCCCTCTCTCTCTCCCTCTCTCTCTCTCTCTCTCTCTCTCTCTCTCTCTCTCTCTCTCTCTCTCTCTCTCTCTCTCTCTCTTTCTCTCCCTCTCTCCCTCTCTCTAAAATCAATAAACATATTCTCAAGTGAGGATTTATTCAATAGACAAGCAAACATGGGTCCTGCCCTCTTGAAGATACCAGCAGACAAATGGTAAACAACCAGGCAGATAGCATTATTCCAGAATTGGGACATGTGCCTTCTGGAAAGGTACAGGGTGCCATGAAGGACCAATGGGTGGATCTAATGAGGACACTTGTGCTAAAGCATTTGTCAGACCATCTGTCCTGAACAGCAGACTCTCATCACAGCCAGAATATGCTTCTCACAGTGGCCTTTCCAATATGGTAAGGTCTCCTAAAAAGACAAGTAGCTGTCATTTAGGATTTGCCTGAGAGGAATCTCACTGGCATCCTCTTTTGCTTTGAACTGAACAGAGCTTGAAGAAGTCTCATAAGCAGGATCACCTGTCACACAACTCCAGGGTACCATTCACATCGTAATCTATGAATGGAGCCTCTGGAGTTATACACCCAGGTAGTTAATGACAATCTCAAATTTTCTAAGAGTTCTAATTTGGTAAAAAAAATATTCAAGCAACTGTGGCTCTTCTAGAGCACTCATCACCACTTCTCCCTTGTTCCTTCTTTAAAAGACCATTGGCAGGTAGAGATTTCATCTCTCCTCAATAACTCTCTTTAGGAAGCATAAAATTCCCCCCAATTAATTCCAGACTTTGCAACTTTGCCTTGTGATGGTGGGCACTGGCCTGGATGGAAACCCTGGGTCTCAGTGCTGTGCCTGGGAGTGGCTCATGGGAGTTCACCAGTGGTTCCTAAAGACCTTCACAGTGACAGGTGTCCTAAAGCAGACCCAGGGCACTGCCAGTGAGAGAGTTGTGTGTGGGCTGGGCTCGCAAAATATGCACGACTTGAGGTTTGGGAGGGCGGGCTTTAGAACAAGATAAGAGTTGCTTATGTATCCCAGCCACACCACTGGGTAGCTATGTGACTTTGGGCATGTTTTTAAAATGGTTTGAACCTCTGTTTCCTCATCCATAAACCTCATGTTCTATGCGTGGGTGCACCTATATAGATTAAATGAGATAATGTCTAAAAATGATTAGCAAAGTTCCAACACAAAGTAAAAACTCAATATTTGTTAGAAAATATATATTTTTTAGCAAAAAGTATACATATATAAAACAGCAGGCACGTATATGTTAGGTACTTCCTCAGAGTCATATATGGTTATTAAGTGAGAGAACAGTTTGCTGATTTGAACCTATACAGCTTGTCTCTGGTAGCTTAACCCTTCTACCATAAATAGCAAAAGATAAAGGGGGAGAGGATTGGTAAGGGGGAAAAAATGAAGGAGAATAAAAGGGAGGAAGAGGAGGGGAAATAAAGATAAAATAAGTAACAATGGAATACTTTTAAAAGCCAAAATTAATGCAAAAATCTATGATGAACAAAATTTCAAATTTTAAAATAAAGACACTGTTAGTATCACTGATCTTTCCTTTTGCCTTAGGCTCCAAATGACTTCGCATGACACTGAAAGCCATGGTTATTTGTGGGAAAGTGTGCTGGTTTGCTTGCTGTTCCTGAGACTGGGAATTAACAGGCCCCAGTGAATGTCTGGAACTGGCTCGTGAGGGCCTATTCTATGAAACTTTCCCCAAATCCACATTAATGACGCTCCCTTGGTAGCTTGATATCTGATATGGTAAGAGACTTCATTCCAAGGAAATTGAAAAGCTCTCCCTCCTTTTCCTCTGGTGAAAATGATGTTTTATCAGCATCTACCTACTGGAAGGTTTGCCAAATCTCTTTTTAGGAACAAACATCATTAATGAGGGTTTTAGTTAGATCTGGCTGGACTACAGGGTACAATTGACATTTGGGACCAGATAATTCTTTATTGTGGGGGACTGACAGGTGCATGGTGGGTGTTTAGCAGCATCACAGAGACCTCTACCTACTAGATTTCAATAGCACTCCCCACCATCACGATAATCAGAACCATCCAAACATTGCCAAATGTCCCTTGCTGAGTTTTGGGGGTGGGCATAGCTCTTTTAAGAACAAAGAGTGACCAAGGGGGACACTGTGGAAGTTACTTTCCCAGCAGGCAGAGGCAGCAATGGAAAGAGCCAACTAGCAGAGAGTTTCCTGGCTCCTCAGTGGATGCTTGTCATACCTCTCTGGGGTCTGAGGGCTGGCCTCCACAGACAGACATTTGGTTAGTGTGAGAGATAATCCAAATTATGATTAGAAACAGATTACCTAGCTCAAGGCTTATGTTTGTTTGGCCAGGAACAAAACTGCTCATACAAATCCCCGATCACTTTCCAGGAAGAGGCCTCTCTTCAGCAGGGATTAGTGACAACAGCCTTTTATTGAACTCTTCATCTTTCCAGGTATTTCTAGATCCCTGTGCTTGTCCTTGAGGCACCTGCCTGGGGCAGTTTCCACCAAGTCAGAGTCTCTGAGCATGTTCCTTTGCCCATGTGGCCAGGATGTGTGTATGCACGCGTAGGCATCTGCAATCGGTGAGTCCTGAAAGTAGATGTATGATTTTCTAATTACCAGGAATTGGAACAAAATATCAAGTAAAACCATTTGGTACAGGATTACAGTCAAACTTTGGCTCTCAAATATCTCCCATCTTGAACAATTTTGTTCACAGAAAAAAATGTCTCAGTTGTTGAACAAAGCTTTGGTTCTTGACCCAACAACACTGTCATGCTGATACAGTATTTCTAATGGGAAAAATGATTTGGTTTTTGAACATATCACTTCTGGAACAGCCTTATGGAACAAATTAAGTTTGAGAACCAAGGTTCCACTATAAAACTTTTTAAAGAATATTTAATTTACCATCATTAAAAAGAGTTTGGCCAGTAATTTTTACCCACTCCCTGCTGAGTCTCTCTCTCTGTCTCTCTTCCTCTCTCTCTCTCTCTCACACACACACACACACACACATACACTCATCTTGGTAGCAGCTGTAGCCAGACAGTGTCTTTATCCTGGATGCTTTCTTGATTCCCAACACACAGCTGTTGAGTTGGCCCACACTCACCCTCTCCAACTGTTGTTTGCAGAATTAGAAGCTGGACAACTGAGGGAGAAGAGGCGAAGCTATGCCCAATGAAGGAAGATAGGGTTAATGCACTCCTCGCTTGGAATCTCAAGAATCCAGGGGGGATAGGGACTAGCCATTCAGACACCAGAAAACACCTGTTCACCTGCCCTCACCACCCATGCAGCTGAAAACCCAATCCCCTCTTTAAGTGATTAAAGAAGCCAAAAGATTTGCAATTTCATGTTACCCCTATGCTGCCAACATCCAAATCTTCATCTTCAACCCTGACTACATTCTTGAGCTCCAGATCTGAATTTCCAGGGTATGTCCAGATGCACGTTCTGCCAGCCCCTCAAATGCAATGTGACCTATGTGATGACCCCCTTTCCCAGCCTAGCAGACTCTCCTTCTTGGTCTCCCCCTACCCCCTGCCACGAGTATGTAAGGGCTTGAAACCCTGGATCACCTTCAAAGCCTTCTTCTTCTCCACTCCCACATCCATTCTGCCTCTCAGATCTGCCGATTACATTCATTTCTACAGAAACAATTCCCTCTCTCCTAAGTCACTGCACTACTCTAGCTACTGGTCACTCTGCTTCATTTCTTTTACCTAGGCACTCCTTCCTAAATGGCTCTAACTTTGTCCCCTGGTTATAAAAAGCAATGGCTCTGCTTGATCTGTGATGCTCCTGAACAAGTTTTTCAATAACTACTGTGGTTTACTCACCACCCCACTTTTCTCTTCTTCTCTGTCTCTGGATCCTTCCTTCCCTATCTCCCAGCCATTTACAAACTACTCATCTCCTGAGACCATGGTAAACACCACCTGCCAGTACGGAACCTCCTCTGATGATAAACATTGAGTCTTGGATCAAACCCTGCCTCCTCATCTGGAAAAGCTATTTGTGCTTCATTTCCATGATTCTTTGAGATGCATACATAAAATTTACCTTTCATGTACATAACTTATGCATTAGTCAGTCCACTCCCTTCATTCACTATATTAGAATACTGGGGCACAATATTTATTAATTAGTTGCTCAAGAAATAGTTGCTAAATTAAAACCAATTCCTAGAAAGAACAGGCCAACTCAAAGGTAGAACTGGAAAAAGATTAACTTCAGGGGCAGCACTGAATGGGGGGAAATGTAAAAGTAACATATAATAAGAAGAGGGCAAGGGAGACTACCCCTTAATTTGGCAGTGAGGAAAGGGGAGGAGGTCCGCCTCACTGGAAATCTCCAGTTTCCTCAGGGACCCACAACCTTCAACTGTGGAAAGAACCCTGACTAAGCAATGTCCTAATGTCTATGCTGTAACACAGAACAAACTGAACACTGCCTAGGGGTCAAGAGTTAAGAAACTAACCGCACAGTGAGCTCCCTGGGCCAAGTACACACCACAGAGCCATCCCCCAGAGATTTCCTTACATGTGGTAACTCAATACTAAATTTTCCTTTGGTGCTGATCACGTATTTAAACTGAGGTTCTTTTCCTTGAAATATTCTTAAAGAAAAATCCTCAGGGGATGGCTGACAAGAAGTATTGCAAGAAAAGTACACATCTTAAGCCAAAAGTTTCTTCGAAACTTAAAAAACTATCAGCCTTGGTGAAGTGAGTAGAAAAGCTGGAAGACAACAAATCATTTTATTTTTCTAATGTTTTATTGTTGTTTTATTACAGTTCCATTTTTCCCCCTTCGCCCTCCTCCACCCAGCCCACCCCTTGCTCCCGCAGTCAATCTCCACATCGTTGTTCTTGCTGGCGGATCACTCATACATGTTCTTTGACTAGTTCCTTCCCCTTCTTTTCCACCATTATCCCCCTTCCCCCACCCCTTTGTTCACTGTCAGTCTGTTCCCTGTTTCCATGCCTCTGGTTCTGTTTCGTCCATTAGTTTATTTTTGTTAATTAAGTTCCTCTTATAGGCGAGATCATATGGTATTTGTCTTTTACCCCTGGATTATTTCACTTAGCATAATATTCTCCACTTCCATCCATGCTGCTGCAAAAAATAGGAGTTCCTTCTTTCTTTCTGCTGTGTAGCATTTCATTGTGTAGATGTACCACAGTTTTTTTTATCCACTCATTTGGTGATGGACACTTAGGCTGTTTCCAGCACTTGGCTATTGTATATACTGTTGCTATGAACATAGGGGTGCATAGGTTCTTTTGAATTAGCATTTAGGGATTCTTAGGGTATATTTCCAGCAGTGGAATCACTGGATTAAAAGGCTGTTCTGTTTTTAGAGGGTTTTTTTTTTTTAGGAAATTCCATACTGTTTTCCACAGTGGCTGCACCAGTCTGCATTCCCACCAGCAGTGCGCTAGGGTTCCCTTTTCTCCACATCCTCACCAGCACTTGTTTGTTGATTTGTTGATGATGACCATTCTGTGAGGTGCCATCTCATTGTGGTTTTAATTTGCATCTTTCTGATGACTAGTGATGTTGAGCATATGTCTATGGACCCTTTATGTCCTCCTTGATGAAGTGTCTATTCAGGTCCTTTGCCCATTCTTTAATTGGTTTGTTTGACTTTCTGGTGTTGAGTTGGATGAATTCTTTATACATTTTGGAGATCAAACCCTTGCCTGATGTATCATTGGCAAATATGTTCTCCCACACGGTTAGTTCCCTTTTCATTTTGATGGTGGTTTCTTTAGCTATGCAGAAGCTTTTTAATTTCATGTTTATCTTTTACTTTATTTCCCTTGCCCCAGGAGATATATTGGCAAAAATATTGCTACATGAGATATCTGAAATTTTACTACATATATTTTCCTCTAGGACTTTTATAGTGTCACAACTTACATTTAAGTCTTTTATCAAGCTTGAGTTTATTCTGGTGTATAGTGCAAGTTGGTGATCAAGTTTCATTTTTTTGCATGTATCTGTCCAGATCTCCCAACAGCATTTGTTGAAGAGGTTATTTTTACTTCATTGTATGCTGCTGCCTCCTTTGTCAAATATTAATTGACCATAGAGACATAGGTTTATTTCTGGATCTCTATTCTGTTCCATTGTCCTATGTGTCTGTTTTTATGCCAGTACAAGACTGTTTTGATTAAATGGTCTTATAATATAATTTGATATCAGGTATTGTGATCCCTCCTACTTTTCTCTTATTTCTCAAGATTACTCAGGTTATTCAGGGTCTTCTTTGGCCCAAATAATTATTTTAAACTCATATTCAAATCTTATTTGTTGAGCATCTACTCTATTCACAGAAGCCACTGGAGCTAATAGTGTCATGTCACATAAAGTAGTCTGAGTTTCTTAATTTTAGAAATCAGAAAACTGAAGTTCTAGAGCATGCATGTGAGTTTACTTTGTTTCTTAACTGACAGACTTTTTGAGGAGAGCCCGTGTATAGTCAATCAATCCTATAGTGTCTTCCACAGTCTCAAAGAATAGTATGTGTTCAATAAATGCTCACTGAGCCTCAGAATTAAGGTTTCCCTCCCTCTTGTGGAAGACATAACTTTGCTAATTTTTCTCTTCCTTATTAACTATAGTCCTCTCCTCTTACCTCTGAACTGCCACATGGCAGCCAGAAGGGGTCCCCCAGACTTGTACTTTCAGGGAGTGTAACTGATGAGCACTCCCTGCTGCTGTGCTTTGGACTCCATCTGCAGCTGCCAGGCCCCACTTCCCACAGCGCTGCGAGCCAGTGAGCAAGTGCAGCAGAGACTGAAGCTTGCAGCCCTGGGAGAGAGAGCACTCCTCTGATCTTTGGCTGGTGATCTCCTTTTTTTTTTTTCCTTTTATTTTATTGATTATGCTTTTACACTTGTCTGGCTGGTGATCTCCTTGATGGCCTTGTTGAACTGTGCCCAGTCTGCACCAGAGCATATTGTGCAGTCCTCCTCACCTTCCTTTCTTTCCTTCTTCATTCTAAGATCAGACTTCCATCATAGCCTGAAGACCTACCCAGCTCCCTCCAGCTCCCTCCAGACTTTATATGCATATGTCTTCCCCCTAATAAAGTCCTAGCACATATACTTCTTCATATCTGCTTCTTGGAGGACTGGGGACTAACACACCCCAGTTTTTGCTTTAATAACTAATTCGTAATCTTCGTTCACTTCAGAGTATTTAGTGAGTACCTATAATGTTCTGGGAGTATAGTGGTGAGCAACAAAGGCATTATTGATGCCCTTAAGGAGCTGGTGGATTAATCAAATAATTACAAAAGTCAAAAGCAAAGGAAACTTTGATGAGATATAAAAGGGGGAACCTGGACTAATCTGTGTGACAGAGAATTCCTTAGAGAAAAGCGATTTCATTTGAGACCTGAAGGATGAGGAGGAGTTAACCAGACAAACGTGTGGAGTATCTCGGGCTGATGGAGTGGAAGGTGCAAAGGCTCTGAGGTGGTCGTAAGCTCAACAAATAGAAGGACACAAAGGCAGGGGATGGAACTGAAGAGGAAGGCAGGGCCCACCTCAGGAGGCCTTGTGAGCCATCTTGAGAATATGAGATTATTTATCACTCTGAGTAAGTTCTTTGAAAGCAAGTACCCTGCATTGGCCCTATTTGCTGAGTCTAGTATAATGCCAGAAAGAAAGTAAGTCCTCAGTAAATATTTGTCGAATCAAAGTAGTAGAAATCAATGAGGAAATAACTCAGTTGTTGCATTACTATCTCTAACATTATGAATGTAGCAAATTAGCCAAAAGCATGAACCAGAAGAAGCTTCTGTCCTCTGCTGGTGGATATGACTGATGATAACAAAGAGCATGATCATTCTCAGGCATTTGTCCAATCCTTGAAGAGACATAAGCAGAGAGACGCCATGGCAGTGGGCACTATGGTGGGTAAAGCATGGCCTGGATCAGAATGCCTGGTTTAAATACTGGCATTACCATCTCCTACCTGGGTGGCCTTGAGCAAGTTCCCTAACATCATCACACCTCAGGGTCCTCAACTGTAAGTCAAAGCTGATCACAGGACCTCCACTGGAATGCTGGTGGGAGAACTGCAGGAAATCACCATATAAAGCACACTTAGCCGGCTGCCTAGGGTATAACATGTATTCAAGAAATGGTACCAATTGTTAGTATTCAAACATGGTTCTCTCTGCCAAGATAAGAGAACATTAGCTTGGAGATATCCCAAACCAGGGTGAGTTGTCATAAACCATCTGCTATGAGAACTGCGTGAAATCACTTCCATTGCAAGAAGCCAACTTTGGGGACCAGCTGGGTGGGCTGAAAAAAACCTGGGACCTGGCCAAGAGACTATGCCCAGACACACACTTTACACACTCAAACTCTGAATCCCACACTAGTATTTAAATATCAATTTGAATATCAGACTAGCCTGTGCCACAAATGTATAGGTATATGAAATAGGCTCACAGGATAGGCAGTGGCTGGAAAAAGGACACACTGCTTCTAGGTGTTTTGGCCTAAAGGGCAGAAGCTGGACCTTTTGGCTTCATTTCAGAAAGCAAAAGACAGCTGCACGAGCAGACACAGCTTGACTCCTGCCTTTCAGGTGTGGTTTCCCATGCTGGACATTACAGTTAGTGCCCAAGCTTGGAAGAAAATGCCTGTAGAATCAGCAAGGACGGGAGGAGAAATGCCTGGCTCCCTTCCCAAGCACTGTGTCCCAGTTGGCTCCCGCTGCCATGGAATTAAGCAGAGTAGCTGGGATGAAATTGCCCAGGCAGAGAGACAAGGTATTTAAGCCTACGTGCACTGCAGCACACGCCACCAGGCAGGGAGGGACTCTGTTTAGTGATTGTCCATCTGATAACAACCTAGATCTTTAAGATGCCAGCTGCCTGCCAAGCTGGACATGTCCGTGCAGTGCCCCCCAGAGGTCCAGGAGACAGAACGAAGAGCCTGTTGTTGGCTCAGCCTGTGTTAGCGTGTCATCCTCACCAAATAAGTCCTGGAATAGGCTGGCCAAGGGGCTGTATCCAGGAATCCAAGACTCTATAACAGAGACTGTCAAATTTTAAAGGGACTTTCTCATGGCAATTTCAAAGCCAGTGGTTGAACCTGGGCCTTCTCATTAGAATTTGGCACTTGGGATTAGACTTCCCTAAGAGTATTCTCTTCTATGCCTCCTATTGTCACCAGGCCCTGCAAGTGCTGGCTTTCTTAGTGCTCTCTTCTTTAAGCTCTAGTATCCATCAAGGCCTGAAACCTCCCCATTTCACTAGGCCATAATAACATTTATCATAGCCAATACATATTTACTACTTACACCAGCCTCTTACTGCTCTAAGTGCTGTAAGTATATTTTAACTCATTTATTTATCACAGCAACCATATATGTAAAATTACTATCCCATTTAACAGATAAATAAACTGAGGCACCTTGAGGTTAAATAATTTTCCCAAAGTCACATACCTATTAAGTGGCAGAGCCAGGAAGAAAGTCCAGATAGTTAGGCTCCAGAGTCTATGCTCTTATCCATTCTGCTGTATTTCCTCTCTATTCATTCCAATTTCTTACCAATTAAAATTTTTAAAAAGTTATCATATTCCTAGGCCCATTTTTGCAGAGCTACAATTTTATAACTTCCGATTTTGTGTAGAGTAAGTTTAGGAAATGTTTACAAATTAGGAGTCTGGGGAGGGAAGCTGAATCGCTCTAGCACTTGATATCAGCAATAATACTGAGAACTCTGGTGTTTTTAGCCAAGTGAGTAAGCAGACAGAGTATATCTCTTGATACAAGTTTATACCTTGGAGTTTCTGGCTTAAGAGAAACATAACTTAGCCCAGCTCCCAACTGCAGTTAGGAAAAGCATCTACTGACTCACAGTTTGTTTATAGCACTACCTCCCCACAGCTCTTTGCTAATCTAAGCTGTGTCCAGATTGGTGAGCCATTCCCAGGAATTCTACCTGGAAAGAATTCCTTGCAGCCATCAAAATGAAGGAAGGGATCAAACATTACTAAATACCTACTCTGCTAGGATTTAACACTCACAGGAAACCTAGGATGTCATTGTTATTTTCCCCATCTTATAGATTAGAATACTTAGTCCTAGAGATCTTATATTTGCACAGTATAAGTCCTGGTAAAGCCAGACTCAAATCTCCCCTGATTGCAAAAGAGGGGAGGAGTCAGTGCCAGTCCAATCCCAACTTTTCCAGGAACCATTTCTGATCTACATCAGTCCCTCTTTTTTGAATACCTATATTGCTTATCATCTTTGCCACAATCTAGTGCTTACTAATGTTGTTTCATACTGTACCAGTTTTGTTAACCAACTAAAATATAAATTTGGGGAGTAATAACTATGAGTGAACTTTTATTTTGGGCCATCCCTGGGTATTTGAGAATGGGAAAACCGGGAGAGGTAAAGACCTAGAACCACGGCCTGGCTTCCCAGTCAGGGTAGGTCACTTACTTCATCCCCAGAGGGTGCCAACTTGACTTAACAAGTTGCTAAAGCATTAGGTGGGAATAGCTTTCATGTCACTCTTGCCCTCCTTTGTCAAGCTCCTTAAAACTCCATGCAGTTGGGTCCAGACATCACTAAGAATCCCCCAATGTAAGTAACTATAACTGCATTGTCACTAACTTGTGTTTGGCACAAGAGAAAAGGTAGCTGAGTTTTTAATCCTGCTTCTGCCTTACTGTATCCCACCATGCTGAAGGCCCCTCCTCTTGGTGTGGCATCAACCAACACGAGAGCCAAGGTAAAATCGCAACCCTTCCTAAACCTCAAACACTTGAAACTAGAAACAACCCCACACATCGGGCATACTCAGACATGCCTGCATCATCGCCAAGTCAAAACCAAGATATATTCCTGGAGAATTTACAAGGCAGAAGGCACCCTCTAATTTAACAAAAAAAAGCAAGAGGGCTGGGTATTTCCTTTCCTTCTCAAAGCTGAGACACAAAAGCTTTTTTATATTAAAGAACCTGAACCCACCCAACCTGATTCTCTCCTCTCAGTCAACATCAGTGTCAACAACAATGACCAGAGCACACTGAGTCATATATGAAAGGCAACAAGATGAAGATGTCATCTCTATCCTATCATCTCTCCAGAATATGGAATAGCAATGAGGTTGTCAGCTGACTGTGTCTAAGGCAAGCAGGGCACTAGGCTGTTCCATGTCCCCCGGGAACATGAATATTACCTCACACCATGATTTACTACAGAAGCAAAACAGAGACCAGTGCAGACAGCTCTAAGATAAGATGGTAAAGACTTCCCTTATAGGCCCTTCCTGATGCCTTTCAGCTACTTGGATCCCCAGTGATAAGGTAGATAATGAGGCCATCTTATGCTCAACCCTTTTCTGATCCCACCACTTTTCACTAAAACTTATCCTTCCAGTATGCTGTTCCCTCTATGTTTTCTAAAGGGACAATTCCTCTGGTCAGTGACTCCAAAGAAATATGCCAGTGTATTCTCATGTACTCCAGGGCAATGATTGTCAGGCTCTCTCCTCCTCCTCTTGGTTATATGAGCATCTTAAATGTAGGTAACTCTCATAAATGGGACTCACAATTCCAACTCCATTCTAGACTAGTGAGGTGTGAGCTATGACTCCCTTCAAATCCTTATTTCTCAGATGCTTCCTCCACTGCTCCTAAGATTCATTGACAAGGACATTCACCTAAGTCAGGAGTCCTAGATGATAACCACAAGTTTCTGTTGCCATTCCTGCCAGGTCCAGCCCCTCCTCTAACTGCAGTCCCCTGCAATTTTGTCATGCCTCTGGTTACTCTTGGTGCAATGCTTCTCCAGGGATGTGTGTGCTCTTTGGTCAAGAAGGAAAAGACACTGAAGACAAGGGGTGGGGCTCCCACTGCTGCACCCTGGCATTGTCATCTTCCCTCCACAGGTCACCCCCATCTCTGTGGGAAGGAAGCTGACCAGAATGGCCCTCAGAGGTCATGGGGCTACTTCAGTGTTTTCCAAACAATATGTGTGAAGAGCAAGTTTGGGTTTGTTTGTTTTTTAATATTTTCCAATCCATTATGAACCTGGACTTTTGTAAAATAAAAAATTAGTTACTAAAAAATAATTTTAAAGAAAAGGCATACAAAATACAAGCCCAACTTTTTTTACTAGTCATAAAGTCTTCTAGCATATTGCTATGAAAGTTTCTATACACTTGCTCTCAATTTCTTCCCTTGTTCCCAGACCAGCACAAGTTTGAGTGGCCCTGCTCTAACTTGAGGCCTTTGCCATTTACTTAACCACTTCAGAGCCTGGACCTGTCGTGTCTGCAGGATGGGAGAACAGGCAATCCCTAAGCAAGTCAACAATGTCCCACATCTGTATATTTTAAGGACTTATTCCTGATCCTTCCTTAGGTTCTAGAAATACTTCCAACATTACAGTAATGCTGCTTCCTGTGGAGGGGATTTGACTGTACTTCCTACTGCTGATCTGGAGCTACTTAACTTTAGATAAGTACCTTGGAAAGCAAAGAAAGAAATGTATGAGAGAGGAGCAGGCAAACACTAGTAGGTCACTGCCTTGAACTTCCTATGTGGAACCAATGCATATTTTGAAAAGGATCTTGAAAACATGCGAAAGATCTAAGAATTGTTATCATTGGGACTGGTGAGTCATGGCCCAGGCTGGACCATGCAAGTGCTGGCTGCCCAATTGGCTGCTATTTAAAAAATAAAAACCTACCATTGGAACTGTGGGCCGGGAAATATTCCCTAACCAGCTACTGACAGGAACAGAGTGAGTTTGTCTGCATCACTCAGGGGGGTCTGGGAATTAACCAGGAGAAAATAGTGGCCCACTTAAAATACTTCCTTTACTTCCAGAGAAAGCAAAGACATCTCAGTGTCTGCCATAACAAAGGACCTTCTGTACTTTAGGAACAAAATTGGGTGTATTTGTGCTTCAGTAGGGGAAGCTGAAAAAGGAGGTAGGACATGAGGTAGAAATGGGATCAAATTCCATTTCCTTGAGGCAATTTCTAAAACAGCTTTATTGATGTATAACTGACATCTAATACACTCCACATATTTATGATGTACAACTTGACAAGCTTGACATACACATACACCTGTGAAAAGTATTACTACAATCACAACAATGAACACACCATCACAACTCAAAGTTTCCTGGTGCCCTTTTTTCATCCCTGCCTCCTCCTCTTCCCAGCCCCACTAACAGGCAACCAGTAATCTCCTTTCTGTCACTACAGATTGGTTTACATTTTCTAGAATTTTACATAAATGTAACCATACACTATACACTCTTGTTTGGTCTGACTTTTACCCTGGGACCAAGATTTTGTTAAGGGAACATTATGAAGATTTGAGCTTTCCCTTACAGTAGAGCTTACTCCTCCTGTCTTAGGATACAACCCCCCTTTTTTTCTCTCTTAAATGGACAATAACACATAAAATTCAACCATTTAAGATTCTTAAATGAAAAAAAGGATTTTGCAATATTCAGGGACTTTGGGCTGTGAGAAATAAGGAAAAAGAGATCTGACATCATCATTCTTGCCTAAGATAACTCTCTCACCATCCTTACTCTCAATTTTCTATTCAGTTCGTTTCTTCCCTTGTGTTAGAAAAGCGTCTGAAGAGAATGTTCCCAGAACACTTGTGATTTTGCTTTTAAAATCACTAAAAGGGAAGATTATGCTGCAACCACAGTTAGAGTTATTCTTCCATTTGTTCATTCATTCATTCGCTCACCATACACAAATTAGGTGTCTCCTGTATGCCAAGCATTATACTGGGGATACAGAGACACACAAAAAACTTATAGGCTGACTTGGTTCCTTCTTTCACAGAGTTTTAGGGTATGCAGGCTTCATGGCTGAATAGTTTTACAACAGACTCCTTTCCAATAAACACGAGATCAGACTGGCAGACAGGCCAACATGGTAGTCAGGGCCAAGCTGTTACCATCATGGAGACTAGAAGACAGGATTGAATAATAATGTGGTGGCAGAGGAAGTGTTACAGTTCATAGACTCTCAGGAAAAACAGTGCCCCACTGACAATGACAGAGAGGGCAACCCCAAATTCTCCATGTGGGGCAATAGGAAGACAGGAGGATATAGGAAATGTACAAAGCATGTCTTCTATCCCTCAAAACTAGCCTTGATGTTCACATTGTTGTTTGTCCTACCAAAAAGTAGAGAAACCGGTTTTTCTAAATAGGTCACAGTGGTCTAACGAAAGAATATTTCTTTAAAAAGGCATACAAGTGCTTGTTCCTAGCCCTTCTGTCATAAAATGACACTAAAAGAACATGAGTGGAAATAGCAGGGTACAAAATTGAATGAGTAAGATGATGATTATAATAAATCAAATAATCTATCACTTAAAAGGGAGGGGGTCTAGTGAGGAAATTTCCAAAGAAATCATACTTTAAAAGTTAAAAACCATTTATATATGCCTTCTTCAAATTTTATTTAATGTGTATTTTGCTATTAAATTTTTAAAGAATTAATTTGAAGAACATTCTTCATTGGAAGTCATAGATTTACAGCCAAAGGAAACCAAAGCCAATGGTCTGAATTTGCCTGTAGTTTAGAGCAAACCCTGGAACCATGGAGGGAATTGGAGAAAACCAGTGACAGAGGAAAGGTAAGACCTTGCAGAGGGGTTTTGCCAGCCTAGGGGCTCCACCTGAGCTGCAGGAGTGAAGGAGATGTGAAAATGGAAGTGGGGACTGGAGTCTAACTGGACAGTAGAGCAAGGCAGTCATGAGTGTGTAGACAGCCTTCGAAAGTCCAAAATCAGTGAGGCTAGGACCTGGCTGGGTGACTGTGACAAAGTTTGGGCTTCGGTATCCTTGCTTATAAAATGGAAAAGCAAGACCAAATATTATTTAAGCTCCCTTCTAACTCTAAACAGGAGACTGAATATATAGGAATCTGAATTGTATGATTCATTTCAACATCTATTCGTTGAAGATTTTCAATGTCTGAAGCAGTGTGGGTCAACAACAACAAGCATCCTCTTTGATGTATCTCACATGAATCAAAAACAGTTGTTACTAAATGAATAGTGATGTATATTTTAAAGAAACAGAGTTGTGCAAAATCAGTCCCTGCTTTGAGCAAGGGCTAAGAGAACAAATCGCCCTCTTTTATAATGTGACAGTCCACTCTGGTTAGTCCATTTCTGGACATCAGAGAAAGGATTCTCCAGGAATCATGGAATAGAAATTGACCCACGTCTCAGCAGGGAGGTGCCATAGCACTGAGAAAAGGCCTGCTGCCCTCATGGGCATCACTGCTAGATGATGTGTTCCCATCTTTCTCCAGAATTATCTCCAATCACCACTGTTGACTGACGTTAGAGGTAAGCTGCTGTCTGTTGGTAAGAAATGTGAAAACTCTTGCACAGATGGGTGGAGCAGGAAGCTGAGGGAAGAATATCAGAGAGAAAACAAAGGGGTTTCCTAGAATGAATCACTGCTTTCTGAGAAACACTTACAGAAGCCACCACAAAGTTCCCAGTACCTGTCCAAGGCTGTACTTTGTGCTGAAAGGAACTGTGGCAAATGAAGTAAGCTGCATCTGATAGCCCACAGGCCACATATAGGGCAAAGGTCTGAGACAGAGCCAGCAGCTGACAGAGGTGACAATTTGCACATTACTTTCAGGAGTCTCCAGGGCCCACCTGTGGTTGACCTGAAGACTCCAGCTCAAGTTTTTCTTTCCTTTAAGTGGAACAAACTTTATGCTACTATTTCCTTCAATAGTCATAGCTTGGATTTTAAGATAAAGTTCTTTTCTTCTTCTTTTCATTCTATTGCCCTATGATTAAGGTCAATGAACATCAAAGTAAGTTTTTAAGTATAAAAAGCTTACTGAGTCTAGAAAGAAAACAAATTTAACCATAAATCTGGGTCTACAAAGCAAGATGGGAATAGTCTGTTGGGCCCCCTATGGGATGAATTCCTTTTCTTAGTTTATGTTCCTCTGAAAACAAAACCAACATTTATTTCCTCACTCATCAAAAGGGTGTGGCTTATATGTAGTAGGGTAAAAAGCACATATGCAGTCTCAGGCTGCTAGTAGATGATCTATACAACAAAACTGAGAGAGTGAACCAAACATAAGAAGACATGGGGGCCCAAACTCAGGGGATACAACTCAGGAGGGAGGTGTAGGAACATTCCGGGATGATGATAAAGAAAATATGTAGCAGCTCTGGACAGCCACCAGTCCGGAGAGGAGGAGGTGGGCAGGAGCCTCTAGGAGGGTTCCCTCTCTTGAGAAAAATATAATAATAATGTTCACACATAGATCAAGATGTGATTTACAATTCTATCAGAGATCTCTGTACAGGAAACCAAGCAACTAAGCAAATTAAAACAAAAATAAATCAAGTATTAACTCCAGAGTTAAATAAGAAAAGAAGGACGATCATAGTATTCTACATAGCTCAGCCTGAATAATATTTACATATTCATAGAAATATAAAACTGAATATTTATTTAAGCTACATCACAAAACACTGTTATAACCACATTTAAAGAAAGGGAGGACTTACTGCCAAGATGGAGATGTAGGTAGACATGCTGCATCTTCCTCCACAACTAAGAAGGAACACAACTACCTCAGAACTGGAGACAACCAGAAGTTCCAAAAAATTAAGCTGCATAGAAGTTCAACAAACAAAGATATAAAGAAGAAATGCTCATCCAAGCAAGTAGGAGAGGCGGAGCCGGTATGGAGAGGATATGGTGTGGAGGTTGTGGCTGCAACAGTGTCTGTGGCTGGCTAGCGGAAAGCGCCGTCACACATTTTAAAAAGTAGGGAAGGACATCTGGGGAGCTTTCCCAGCACCGGACCAGACTGCACAGCTCATAGTTCTAGCACCAGGGAAAATAAAGTCTTGTTGCTCCTGAATGTGAAAATCAGTGAGGGTTGGGGCAGACAAAGAAACTGCCAGTCTCGCAGCAGAGTCCGTTTGTTTAAAGGGCTCCCCACGGTCCTAGAACAACTGCAGACCCACCCACTCTGGGAACCATGGCCAGGGCAACAGCTAGAGAGGTGCCAGTCCCATACGGGAAGTAGGAGAAGTACCTGAAAAAGGGGTGAGTGCTGAGCAAGTGGCATTGTTGACTCTCAGATGCCTCCTCAACATACAGTGCCAACGTGGTGAAAAGGGGCACCCCATGGTGGTGAATTCCTAATGCTCCACCCCTTTAACGTAACAAGTACAACAGCTCTACCTAACATGCAGAGGCAAACACAGAAAGAAGTCAGGATGAGGAGACAGAGAAGAATGGCCCAAAAGAGGGAACAGATCAAGGTTCCAGTGGAAGAACTAAGTGATGAGCAGGTAGCCAACCTAACAGATGCAGAGTTCAAAACCCTGGTGATAAAGATGCTCACAGACTTGACAGATATGCTTGAGTACAGCAAACACAAAAGAGAAGATGTACCTGAAAAAACACTTCTCCGAAGAAGATATACAGAGGTCCAGAGACACATGAAAAAATGCTCAACATCATTGACCATCAGAGAGATGCAAGTAAAAACCACAATGAGATACCACCTTACACCTGTCAGAATGGCCATAAAATAAAAATAAAAATAAAAATAAAAAAGAAGAGAAGATGTGAAGGCTATGCTAAGTAAAACAACAGAAAATCCACATGAAACCAATGCTGGAGGGAAGGAAACCAGGGTTCAACTAAATGATTTAGAACATAAGGAAGAAATAAATAGCCAACCAGTACAGAATGAAGAAACACAAATTGAAAAAAATAAAAATGAGGAGAGACTTAGAAATCTCTGAGATAACTTTAAACGTGCCAACATCTGAATCACAGGACTTCCAGAAGGAGAAGAGGATGAGCAAGAAATTGAAAACTTATGTAAAAAAATAATGAAGAAAAACTCCCCAAATTTGGTGAACGAAATAGACATACAAGTCCAAGAAGCACAGAGAGTCCCAAACAAGCTAGACCCAAAGAGGACCACAGCAAGACACATCATAATTAAGTTGCCAAAGGTGAAAAATAAAGAGAGAATCTTAAAAGCAGCAAGAGAAAAAAAGAGTTACCTACAAAGGGGTTCCTATAAGACTATGAGCTGATTTTGCAAAAGAAACTTTGCAGGCAAGCAGAAACTAACAAGAAGTATTCTAAGTCGTGAAAAGCAAGGACCTACAACCAAGATTACTCTATCCAGCAAAGCTATCATTTAGAATGCAAGGACAGATAAAGTGCTTCCCAGACAAGGTAAAGCTAAAGGAGTTCATCATCACCAAGCCCTTACTATATGAAATGTTAAATAGACTTACTTAAGAAAAAGAGTATCAAAACTATGAACATTAAAATGACAACAAACTCACAACTATCAACAACAGAACCTAAAAACAAAAATAAAAACAAACTAAGCGAACAACCAGAACAGAAACAGCATCATAGGTATGGGATATTTGGAGGGGTATCAGCTGGGAGGGGGAAGAGGGAGATACAGGGAAATGGTGCAGGGACTAAGAAGCATAATCAGTTGGTACAAAACAGACAGGGGTGAGTTAAGAATAATGTAGGAAAGGGTGAAGCCAAAGAACTTATATGCATGACCCATGGACATGAACTAAGGGGGGTGGGATTGCTGGGGGCATGGGAGGTACTGGGTGAAAGGGAGCAAAGGGAGCAAAAGGAAAAGAAGTTGGGACAATTGTAACAGCATAATTGGTACAATATACTTAAAAATAAAATAAAGTAATCCAAAAAATAAAAATAAAGGGAGAAATAGAAGGGTGTGAAAAACTGGGTGCACGGGACCTAAGAAACTGAACACTGCTCTTATACAGCAGGAAGTCAATGCATAAATTCTAAACACAAAAAATAAAAAAAACAGCAGTATAAGCATGTTATCTAGAAAGTTTTAAGATTCTAGGATATATTCAAGTGTGGGGCCAAATGAGCACAGCAGAAAATATTTCTTGATGTAAGACTTTTACTATTTTGACTTTCTCAACAAGTACTTCTTTCAACAAGGTCTGTCCAGAAAGTATCCAGCCAGTACCATGAAAAATAAGAGACATTTATTGAAGAAGATACAAGAAACGTTGTACACAGGACAATAATGCCTCAGTCTCTTCAAAGTAGGCACCTTGGGACCTCACACAGATCTCCCAACTGCCATCAGCTACCCTGTTGTATGATATTTTCCTGAATCTCATTGACAGTCTGAAATCTCTTCCCTTTCAAAGGTGAGTTTAGTTTTGGGAAAAGCTAGAAGTCACAGGATGTGAAATCTGGGCTGTATGGGGGCTGAGGCACCAGGTGAGTTGATGTTTTGCCAAAAAACTCTGCATGAGACATGATGCATGAGTGGGGGCACTGTTGTGATGAAGCTGCCAATCACCAGTTGCCCATAGCTGTGGCCTTCTGAATCATCAAAATAGTTTCTGCAGAGAAATGATCAAGCTTGATGCAAAACTTGATGCAGAATCATTGCTCTACTAGCTCAGTCATTTTTAATGCGATGATCACACAATACACATGCTCACACAGTGGTGTCTACTGCCCCACTGACTGGTACAGTGAAGTCGTCATTGTTCATGCATGCTTATTCCAGTCCACTCTCCTTGGCTGCTGCCAGGTTACATCGAAGTTGGACAAATCATTATATTAACCATGGCTGGATTTTTTCTGGACAGGCCCCCATAATGTAAAAGCTCGTTCTTTTCCTCTTTGGATCAATGCAAAAGAAAGAAAAATATGTTAAAAAATTATGTGCAGTATGAAATCATATTTATAATTATATCTATTGTATGCATAGGAAAGAATAAAAAATGACATATACCAAGGTTTTAACAGTGATAAGCACTGTGACAGAATTATAATTTTTCTACTTTTAAAATTTTCTTTTATTTATCAATGCTATATTTTATCTTAATACATTTCATAGCATTTAATAAGGATAGTAAAAAATAATAAAGCCTTTAAAATGAAAAAGAGGAAGAAAAGAGGAAGAACAGAAGAAGGATGGAAAAGTGGATTCAAGTTTGGAAACCAGGCCCTGCCACTCACTAGTTTTTTTGTTTTTTTTTTTTTATATTAGGCACATTTTTATCCTTTTGGGACTTTAGATTCCTCAGTCATAAAATGGGAATACTGCTACCTGTTCTGTCTCCCTAGAGAGGCTACTGTGAGAGGTTATTGCAATAGTCGCACACAGCTTCCCAAGTGTAAAGCATGTTACTAAACAAATTAGATGTGGTAAGAGCCACAGAAGAATGTGCAAACTGAGGAAGTCTTGTGCTTCACACAATCTTCAATGGCACTCCCTAGAGAGGGCACTCACTCAGAGCTCCCTCAGGCCACCACAGGGTAATCCCTCTAAAGCTCCTTCCTATGGGAGCTAGCAGACAGCTGAAACTCAGTGACCCTTGCTTCCTTTCTTTCAAGGGCAGCCTTGCTGAATCAGATCTTCTATATCCAACCCCCACCCGTTACTCAGAAAACTTGCATTTTCCAGGATACACTAATTTGCCCTCATTCCTCATCAGGCTCACTCCCTTCAACTGTAATCACTGCCCCCACCCTCACCACCACTTCCACTCCCACCTGACCTACCCATCTGGATGCTGCCAGATTGAGATTTTGCACAGGGCTTTGGAGAGGGACTCAAAGTTGTGTTCCTCCAAGGACCTCTCAAGGATAAGAGGCCTTACTCCTGAGGACATTCCTCTTAGAACGAAGTTGCTTTGAAAGGCCCAGGATTTAAAAGTCTGCAGTGGGAAGTGAATGTATTTTAAAATTAAACAATTTTCATTCAAAGCTTTGGAAGTCAGTCAGTGCCCCTTCAGCCAAACGGTAACACTTGAACCACCAACCCATGCTATGACTAGCTTCTCACCATCAAAGCCATTTGCCCTAAAATGATACAAAGAGATGCTTTAAAAAGTATCGTGAACTAGGAATTGTTAGTGGACTCAATTTCCAGTCTCATCTCTGCCTCTGACTAGCCATGAGATCTTAGCAAGTCATTTAACCTCATTGAGTCTCAGTTTTCTCATCTATAAAATGAGACAATAACCACACTGGTTTCATGCAAAAGAAATAACCCTCTCTGAAGATGCGCTCATACCTTCTACCATCTTTGGTTCCTCTGTTGGTTTTCTCAAGTTTCCTCCTACTCTGTAGTCTAGTCTCACATTTTGCCTCCCCTACTGTCTTGGTCACTCTCAGACCTCTTGCCCCATCTCCAGGTACAGGAACAGCATGTCCCTGAGCAAAAAGAGAGTAGAGCTGCCTCTGCTTCCTCAGAAACCAGACAACAAGGCTCTCCTCTTCCCCGCGGGCTCCTGACTTAGCTAACTACTTTTCAAGGGCAAGCTACCTGGCAGTAGGAGCTACTCACCACAGGGAGGAACAAGGGGTCCAGAAGCAGCCATAGAGCCCTTGATAGAGTAACAGGACAGTTTTGGTAATCACAAGGACTCTTTCTTTGCATCAAAAAGCTTATAGAGAGCTCTTTGATTTTTAAAATTTAATCCTCAATCTAAGTTACAAACTTAAAAATCTAGGTCTTCCTTAAACTGTTAAGTTCAGTTTAAATATTATTACTCTTTATAAATATAGCAAATATTAAGCACCTATAAGAGACCTCTTAATTAATGTTCGATTCCATTTACAAATTTAGTTCATGAAACTCATTCATTATTTTTTTAATTTAATCTTTATTGTGTCTTTTTTCCATTAAAATTTGGCCCCCTTATACCTTCCTCCCTCCAGCAACCACCACACTGTTGTCCATGCCCATGAGTCCTTTTACCTTTTTGCTCAATCCCTCCACCCCCTAACCCCTGCCCCCACTAGCTGTCATCTGCTTTCCATCTATGAGTCTCTCTCTGTTTTGTTTGTTAGTTCAATTTGTTCATTAGATTCCACATATGAGTGAAATCATATGCATTTTTCTTGCTCTGACTGGCTTATTTCACTTAGCATAATGTTCTCCAGGTCCATCTATACTGTTGCAAAGGGTAAAATTTTCTTCTTTTTTACGGCCTAATAGAATTCCATTGTGTAAATGTCCCATAGTTGTTTTATCCACTCGTCTATTGATGGACACTTGGGCTGCTTCCGTGTCTTGGCTATTATAAATAAGGCTGCAATGAACATAGGGGTGCTTATGTTCTCTCAAACTAGTCTTTTGTATTCCTTCGGATATATTCCCAGAAGTAGGATTGCCGGGTCAAAAAACAGATCCATTTTTAATTTTCCACAGTGGCTGCACCAACAGTGCAAAAGTGTTCTGCTTTCTCCACATCCTCACCAGTACTTGTTGTTGGTTTATTTATTTATTTATTTTTAATTTTATTTACTTACTCATTTATTTATTTATTTATTTGTTTTGTGGGGTTTTTTTTTTTTTTTTTAGAGAGAGAGGGGAAAGGAGAACGAGAGGGAGAGAAACATCAATGTGTGGTTGCCTCTCATGCACCCCTAACTTGGGACCTGGAATGCAACCTGGTCATGTGCCCTGACTGGGAATCGAACCAGCGACACTTGGTTTGCAGGCCAACGCTCAATTCACTGAGCCACAGCAGCCAGGGCTGTTCGTTGATTTATTGATGATAACCATCCTGACAGGTGTGAGGTGATGTCTCATAGTGGTTTTAATTTGCATTTCTCAGATTATTAGTGAGGCTGAGCATCTTTTCATATGTCTCTTGGCCATCTGTATGTCCTCTTTGGAGAAGTCTCTATTCAAATCCTTTGCCCATTTCTTAATTGGGTTGTTTATTTTATTGGTGTTGGGTTTTGTAAGTTCTTTATAAATTTTGGATATTAATCCCTTATCAGATGTATCAGCAAATATATTCTCCCATTCTATGGGTCTTTTTATTTTGTTGATTTTTTTTTTGCTGTGCAAAAGCTTTTTAGTTTGATGTAGTCCCATTTGTTTATTTTTTTCTTCTGTTTCCCTTGCCTAGGAAATATACCCAATAAAAATTTCTACAAGCAATATCTGAGATTTTGCTGCCTATGTTTTCTTCCAGGATTTTTACGGTTTCGGGTCTAACATTTAAGTCTTTGACCCATTTTGAATTTTTTCTTGTGTGTGGTGTAAGAATATGATCCAGTTTCATTTTTCTACATGTATCTGTCCAATTTTCCCAGCACCATTTATTGAATATACTATCTTTAGCCCATTGCATGTGCTTGCTTCCTCTGTTGAATATTAATTGACTATAAAGGTATGGGTTTATTTCTAGGCTCTCTTTTCTGTGCCATTGATCTGTGTGTCTGTTTTTATGCCAGTACCAGGCTGTTTTGATTACTATGGCCTCATAGTATAGTTTGATATTAGGTAGTGTGATTCCTCCAACTTGGTTCTTCTTTCTCAGGATTGCTCTTGCTATATATGCAGGGCTTTTTATGGTTCCATATAAATTTTTGAAATATTTGTTATAGTTCTGTGAAATACATCATTAGAATCTTTATAGAAATTGCATTGACTCTATAGATTGCTTTGGGTGTATGAACATTTTAATGATGTTAATTTGTCTAGCCATGAACACAGTATGTGCTTCCACTTATTGGCATCTTCAATTTCTTTCTTCATTGTCTTATAATTTTCCAAGTACAGGTCTTTTACATCCTTGGTGGTTTATTCCTAGGCATTTTATTCTTTTTGAAGCAATTATGAAAGGGATTTTTTTTTTTAATTTCTCTTACTTTTAGTTCATTATTGGCATATAAAAATGAAACTGATTTCTGGGTATTAATTTTATATCCTGCTACTTTGCTGAATTCATTTATCAGTTCTAGCAGTTTCTTGGTGTAATCTTTGGAGTTCTCTGTGTACAGTATTATGTCATCTGCAAATAAAGACAGCTTTACTTCTTCTTTTCCAATTTGGATGCCTTTCATTTCCTCTTTTTGATTGACTGCTGTGGCTAGGATTTCAGTACTATGTCGAATAAGAGAGGTGAAAGCAGACATCCTTGTCTTGTTCCCAATCTTAAGGGGAAACACTTACAGTTTTTGCCCATTAAGTATGATGCTGGCAGTGGGTTTGTCATATATGGCCTTTATGATGTTTAGGTGTGTTCCCTCTATTCCCACTTTGTTGAGAGTTTTGATCACAAATGGGTGCTGGATTTTATCAAAAGCTTTTTCTGCAACTATTGATATGATGATGTGGTTTTTATCCCTCATTTTGTTTATGTGGTGAATCACATTTATTGCATTCCTGGAATAAACCCCACTCGATCATAATGTATGATCTTCTTTGATGCATTGCTGTATTCAGTTTGCTATTTTGTTAAGGATTTTAGCATCTATGTTCATCAGGGATGGTGGCCTACAATTTTCTTTCTTTGTGGTGTCTTTATCTGGTCTTGGAATTAGGATAATGTTGGCCTCATAAAATGAGTTTGGGAACCTTGCCTTCTCTTGAATTTGATGAAATCATTTGAGAAGGCGATGTGTTAGTTCTTCTCAGAATGTTTTGTAAAATTCACCTGTGAAGACATCTGGTCCAGAGCATTTGTTAGGAGTTTTTTGATTACTGATTTAGTTTCATTAGGTATAATCTGTCTATTCCAATTCTCTGATTCTTCCTGATTTATTTTTGGAAGTTATATGTTTCTAGGAATTTATCCACTTCATCCATGTTGTCCAGTTTGTTGGCATATAATTGTTCATAATATTATCTTACACTCTTTTGTATTTCTTTGGTGTCAGTTGTTATTTCGCCTCTTTCATTTCCGATTTTATTTATTAGATGCCGGTCTAACTGGTGCTCTCTTGTAGGTAATTACCTGTTCTCTCTTGCAGCTTTTAGGATTCTCTCCTTATCTGTAAGCCCTGTTTTATCTTTTCTTTTTTTAAAGTATATTTTATTGATTATCTTGTTACAATAGTCCCAATTTTTTTCCCTTTGCTCCCCTCTGCCCAGTACCCCTCTTCCCTCCAGCTATCCCAACCCCCTTAGTTCATGTCCATGGGTCATGCATATAAGTTCTTCGGCTTCATTCTTTCCTCTATTATTCTTAACTTCCCCATGTCTATTTTGTACCAAGAAATTATGCTTCTTAATCCCTGCATCATTTCACCATTTCTTCCCATTCCCTCTCCCAGCTGATAACCCTCCAAATGATCGCTATTCCTATGATTCTGTTCCTATTCTGGTTGCTTAGTTGGATTTTGTTTTTATTTTTTAGTTTCAGTCATTGATAGTTGTGAGTTTGTTGTCATTTTTTTTAAATAATTTATTTATTTATTTGTTTGTTTATTTATTTATTTTTAGAGAGAGGGGAAAGGAAAAAGAGAGGGAGAGAAACATCAGTGTGGTTGCCTCTCACTTGCACCCCCAACTGGGGACCTGACGTGCAACCTAGTCATGTGCCCTGACTGGGAATCGAACCAGCGACACTTGGCTCACAGACCAACGCTCAATCCACTGAGCCACAGCAGCCAGGGCTTAGTTTGTTGTCATTTTAGTGTTCATAGTTTTGATCTTTTCCTTAAATAAGTCCCTTTAACATTTCATACAATAATGGCTTGGTGATAATGAACTCTTTTAGCTTTACCTTGTCTGGGAAGCACTTCATATGCCCTTGCATTCTAAATGATAGCTTTGCTGGATAGACTAATCTTGGTTGTAAGTCCTTGCTTTTCATTGCATTGAATACTTCTTGCCAGTTCCTTCTTGCCTGCAAAGTTTCTTTTGAAAAACCAGCTGATAGTCTTATAGGCACCCTTTTGTAGATAATGCTCTACTTTTCTCTTGCTGCTGTTAAGATTCTCTCTTTATCTTGAACCTTTTGGCATTTTAATTATGATGTGTCTTGATGTGGTCTTCTTTGGGTCTAGCTTGTCTGGGACTCTCTGTGATTCCTGGACTTGTATGTCTATTTCCTTTACCAAATTAGGGAAGTTTTCCTTCATTATTTTTTCACATAAGCTTTCAATTTTTTGCTCTTCCTCTTCTCCTTCTGGCACCCCTATGATTCGGATGTTGGCATGTTTAAAGTTGTCTCAGAGGTTCCTAGGCCTCTTCTCATTTTTTTTCAATTCTTGTTTCCTCATTCTGTAATGGTTGACTTTTTTCTTCCTTATGTTCCAAATCATTTAGTTGAACCCCGGTTTCCTTCCCTTCATCATTGGTTTTGTGTGGATTTTCCTTCATTTCACTTAGCATAGCCTTCACTTCTTCCCTTATGCATTTGCCATACTCAAGCATATCTGTCAAGCCTGTGAGCATCTTTATCACCAGTGTTTTTAAATTCTGCATCAGTTAGGTTGGCTATTTCCCCATCTGTTAGGTTGGCTATCTCCTCGTCGCTTAGGTCTCCCACTGAAACTCCCACTGGATCTGTTCCCCCTTTTGGGCCATACTTCTCTGTCTCCTCATGTTGACAGGCTCCTGTGTTCGTTTGCCTCTGTGTCTTAGGTAGAGCTGTCACTCCTGTTACATTGCAAGGGGCAGAGCCTTAGGGATTCATTAGTACAGGGTGACCTGTTTCACCGTGTTGTGGTGTTGTATGTGGGGGAGGGGTCTGAGAGGGAACAATGCTGCCTGCCCAGCACTCGTCCCTTTTCCAGGCACCTCTCCCACTTCCGCACCAGACTGGCGCCCTTCTAGCTGCTGCCCTGGCCGTCGTTCCCAGAGTGAGTGGGTCTGTGGATGTTCTAGGACCATGGGGCCCTTTAAACAAGTGGACTCTGCTTAGAGACTGGCAGTTTCTGCCTGCACTCCAACCCTCACTGGTCTGCAGGTCAGAAGCACTTAGGCTTGATTTTCCCTGGTTCTGGGATCCTGAGTTGCTAGGTCCAGTGAGGAGCTGGGAACACTCCCCAGGTGTTCCTCCTGACTTTATAACGTGTGACTGCACTCTCTGCCAGCCTGCCATTGCCACGGCTGCTGCTGCCACCACATCGCGTCCTCTCTGCCCTGGCTCCACCCCTCCTACCTGTCTGGATGAGTATTTCTTCTTTATGTCTTTGTTTGCTGGACTTTCATGCAGTTTGATTTTCTAGAACTTCTGGTTGTTTCTAGTTTTGAGGTAGTTGTATTCCTTCTTAGTTGTGGAGGGAGATGCAGTGTGTCTGTCTACACCTCCATCTTGGCCGGAAGTCTGTGTGTATCTTTTGATATGAGCTGGGTCTCTTGGAGGCAGCATATATATGGGTCTTGTTTTCTTATCCATTCAGCTACCCTATGTCTTTTGGTTGGAGCATTTAAGCCCTTTACACTTATAGTAATTATTGATAGATATGTTTTATTGTTAGACTGTTTTCCTCCTTCTTTTCTCTTTTTCTTCTTCCTCTTAAAGAAATCCCTTTAACATTTGTTGCAGTACTGGTTTGGTGTTAACAAACTTCTTTATCTTTTTCTTATCAGGGAAGCTCCTTATTTCTCCTTCAATTTTAAATGATAGCCTTGTTGGATAAAGTAGTTTGGTTGTAGGTGCTTGCTTTTCATCACCTTAAATATTTCACCCCACTCCCTTCTGGTCTGAAATGTTTCTATTGAGTAATCAGATGCCAGTCTAATTGATGCTCCCTTGTAGATAATTACCTGCTTTTCTCTTGCACCTTTTAGGATTCTCTCCTTATCTTTAAGCCTTGTCATTTTAATTATGATGTGTCTCACTGTAGGCCTTTTTGGGTCCAACTTTTTGGACTCTGAGCTTCCTGGACTTGTGTGACTTTTTCCCTCACCAGATTAGGAAAATTTTCAGTCATTATTTCTTCAGATAGGTTCTCGATCCCTTGCTCACTCTCTTCTGGTATTTCCATGATGTGGATGTTGTTAAGTTTCATGTTGTCAAAATTTTTCTTAAGTTCTCCTAGTTTTTTTTTTATTCTGTTTTCTTTTTGAAGCTCTGCTTTGGTTTTTTTTCTTTCTACCTTGTCTTCTAAAACACTGATTCTATCCCCTGCTTCATCTAACCTACTATTTATTTCTACCAGTGTATTATTTATCTCAGATATTGCATTCTTTATTTCTGACTGGTTCACTTTTATGGTTTCTATGTCTTTTTTCATGATGTTGAATATCTTTATTATCATTACTCTAAACTATCTGATAAATGCTTGCCTCCATTTCTAGGTCTTCTGAAATTCTCTTCTTTCATTTGGGGTATCTGTTTCTTTGTCTTCCCATTTTGGCTGCTTCTTTTTTATTTTCTACCTTAGGTATTAAATTAATCAGCTATTAAACTGATCAGTAGTTAATCTAGTCAATCTGTAATCAGCAGTCTGGCTTAACATCATAGGGTGGGGCAGAGTAATTTCTGTGGGTGGGGCTATTGCTTTCCCTCAGGCTGATGCCACTTGGAGGCTACTGCTCTGCCTAAGAAAAATGGCTTATGCAGTATTGGGAATGACTCAGCACAGGATCCTGGGAGCTGCTCCTTCAGTTCCCTCCCCAGAGCCATCAGCCCCAGACTCTCCTCATGGATCTCTAGTCCACTCTGCCCTCCCTCTGCTGGAGCCCAGGGTAAGTGGCTGCAAATGAAATTTTGAAGTTGGCCCTTTAAAAGGCTCTCTTCTTCCCCCACTACCTGTCCCTGGCAGACAGAAACCCTGCTGCTTTTCACAGCTGGATGTTTTCTGGGTTCTTTTCATGCTCTGGTGCTATAGGCTGGGGAGCCCAGCATGGGGTTTAGACCCCACACTTCTCAGGGGGAACTCCCACCCCCAGGTGCTGAAATAGCCTTCCAGAACTTCAGTTGCTGCCTGTGGCAGCCCAGCCAGTCCTCTTATGCCTCCTGCACACTCCCTATCAGTCACATTGTGGTGAAGTGGTTTCTCCTATCTGTCGTTATAAGGCTTCTCTCCAGCTAGTGTTCAGTTGGTTATTCAGGATGCTTTCTCTACAATTTAGTGTAATTCCAGATTGGTCCTGGGAAGAGTTTAATGATGCTCCCACTCACTCCTCTATCATCTTGGATCTCCTCTCAGTCATTGTTTATACATTCAATATATTTAACATCTCATAGGTATGTCAATTGTCTAAAAACCTCTTAAGCTCTAATAAATTAAACTTTAAAATATGACAGACTTAGGGACTCTTAAATATTTTAATACTAATAGTAATTTTAGAATGTCTTTTAATTTAAAATCACAAAGCTGAATTAATTTCTTAATTACATATTTTAAATTGGTATCAAGAAATGATCATTTCTCTAATAGGGCGATTTCCCTTTTTAAATATGGCAAATACTGAAAATACCAAATGTATACAAGTTAACAAAAATATAATAAATTTGATGATTATGTGAAACATTTCTACATTTATTTATAAATTTTCACAGGTTTAAAAATGTTTACCCATAGTTTACATTAAGCTTTGTTGTACACTCTATGGGTTTTGACAAATGTATAATGGACTTTGGGTGTTCATGATGTGTCAATACAGATTCATCAAGTATAACAAACGTACCACTCTGATGGGGGGATGATGATAATGAGAGACTATTTACCTGTGGGGATAGAGGGGTATGGAAAATTTTGGTATATATCCCTCACTTTTGCCACTCTAAAACTGAACATTAAACTGCTCTAAAAAAGTAAAGTCTTAATTTGTGAGTATTGCTTACCTTCTAAGGAAATAATGCCATCTGAAGTAGTGTTGGGTTATATTCCCAGGCAATTTTGGGGGTGCCATCTCAGCTGGATTAGGTTAACAACCAGACAGGCCCCTAGTAGCAACGCCACAGATCCCTACCTCACCCCACTGTTACTTCAGGTCTGTTTCTGAGTTGTTTTGACCCACAGGCTACCTCCCAAAGGTTCAGGTAATGCCAAACCTGACCCTTTTCTTTCCCAGCTCACCACTAGGTTAGTTTCAACCAATCTATTTGCTGCTCCATTCTATTCTGAATTTTTTTTTTTCTTATTAACTCATTAATCCATTTAGCACAGCTCTTACAGATATTTCAATGCCACCCCATGGAATTCCTCACAGTTTTGTCCAACTCTGCTTTCACACTTCCAATTTCATGACACTAATGGGTAGAATAAGATGGAGTAGATAAAACATATTTAAATTTCTAGATGGCTTTCACCATAGCACCTTCCTCTCCATAGCATCAGGGATTAAGCAGGGAAAGAATACAGTCTTTCGCCATAGTGGGACATCCAAGTCACTTCTCATCTGCCTGAACTCAAAATTCTCCCTGTAGAGTTCTGAAGGACTGTGGTGTCTAGGCATCCTGGGGTCAGTTCACAGAACCAAAGGGCTTATCAGGTTGGCATGTGATTTTGCCTCTCTCTCTCTCTCTCTTTCTCACACACATACACACACATACACACACACACACACACACACACACACACACACACTCACACACATACACACACATGCAGCCCTCTACATAACTGATCCTCTGTGGCCCTGATCACAGGCTTACAATCATTCTCATTAACTATCCTGAGGCCAGGCACTTTCAAATTCAAAGCCCTAAGCAGGCTACACTACTTCTGTCATATTCTTCAGCTGTTGACAATGGAGCTGCCTAATCTCTCCCTTTCTCTGCCTCTGTCTCTGTCTCTCTCTCTCTCACAGGGTCCTCTTTTGCAGCACTCTTACTTTAATACCTGTACCAAGGCAGACAAGTTGAATGATTAGTTTAGAATGGGGAAGAGGAGCATTTAACAAAATAGATGGGCAAGTCTCCCTCTTCTGACCAAGAAGGAGCTGCGGTACAGTGAGTTGAGGTGCAGTGAAAGAGCACTGAGCTTGGATTAGAGGCTCAGTCTCTAATCCACTTCTGCTCAAACTGTGCATTGCGGACCCAAACTCTGAGCCTTAGTTCCTTCACCTGAGACATCACTGACATGGACCTAGGAGCAATTGACAATGGTGTTTCCAAAATTAAGTTCAAAAACACAAAAAAACACTTGAAGTATTTTCTTCAGTTGGCTACCAGGATCTGACATGCTCCTGGTTTCCCTCCTGCCTCATCAGCTGGTCCACCTGTCTCTTTGCCAGTTCTTCCTCATCTTTCCAACCTCTACAGATTGAGTTCAATCCTTGGACTTCTGCTTTCCAACTCTACTTACACTTTTGATGATCTTATTCAGTCACATGGCTTTGATATAGGCTGATGACTCGCACATTCCTATCTCCAGCCCAGAACTCTCCCTTTAATTCCAGACTTATATTTTTACCTGCCTACTCATCATCTCAGCTCGGGTGACAAATAGACATCTCAAACTGAACATTCCAGCCCTATTCTCCTGCAGTTTTTCCTTGTTCAGTAAATGGCAATTCCATCTTTTCAGTTGATTGGGTCCAAAATCATACAATCATGTATGACTTGTCTCTTTCATTTATCCCATCCATTCCATCAGCAAATTCTTTGAGTTCTATCTTCAAAAGCTATCCCAAATTAAATTATTTTCCACCATGTCCACTGCTACTACTTGATATAAGCCAACATTGTATCTCACCTGGATTCTTGCTAATAGTTTCCTATGCCATCTCTTTGATTCTGGCCTTTCCCCCTTTCAGCCTCAGTCTGTTTTCAACACACAGCAGTCACAGTGATCCTATTAAAATATAAATTATAATGTGATTCCTCTCCACAAAACCTTCCAGTTTCTACCTGTTACAGTCAGAGAAATTACTGTTATACATCACTTACTATAAAAAAGGGATCATAACAGTTCCTACTTCATAGGGTTGTTGTGAGGATTAAGTCATTAAATATAAAGAATTTAGTAGTACTCTCTATTTACTACATATCAAGCACTGCCCTAAATACTTTGTATCTATTAACTCATTAATTCTCATTAGAATTTTGAGCTATGTACTGTTATTATACCCATTTTATAGTTGAGGAAACTATGTTACAGACAGGTTAAATAACTCCCCCAAGGTCAGTGGCAGAACTGGATTCCACTCCAGGCAGTTGGCCTCCAAAGACTGTGCTTTCACTACCCTGCTTAGTGAGTAAGCCTTAGATGGTGACTAATATCCCATCATATGGAGGGACCATTAAAATACTTCCTAAGTCCTAAGTCCTCTGGTCATTCCAGCTGTTCTCACTTAAGCTAATAAATTCATTTCTTCAACATATATTATTGAGTGACAATAGACAAGGCATGGAAAACAGCAGTGAACAACCAAAAAATGGACACACAACTGTCCTCACAGAGCTTACATTCTTTTAAAAGTACTTTTTATAATGGAAGTGTCACTATGGGCCTAATTTGCTTAATGATTCATTGTTCTCTTCTGAGGTGATCAGGCCCAGCTCCATGTATTTGGCTCATCTCTTGGGCAAGGCATTTGGCTAACTTCAGTGGAAGAAACCAAAATAATGCAGACATGGACCTTGCTCATGGGAGGTTGTACATTAACATGTGCCTGGGTGTCTCTAGGAAGCAGTTCTTGTTGAACCTCATCCTGGGTCTGTCCCTTCTGTGTCTGTCCTGTGTCTTTTTCATTTGCATACCTCTCATTAAACATGTAAGCTCCTTGAAGGGAAAGGACATTCATGTGGTTTCCTTTTCCTCTTCCCAGAGAGCCCAGGGAGTGCTTTAAATACAATGGCCTCACAGTTTTATGTTCTTTATTGAGTACCAAGTTCTAGAAAGATTCCTCAAGAAACTCTGGCCACAAGTTTTATTCCCCATTTATCTGCCTTTATTAAGGTCATAGGAATTTAGTCCATCAGCAAACAAAAGAACTAAGGCTTTGAGCTACATTTTGTAATTATGACTATTTAAATTGTCGTCTCCCTGACCAGTTTTAACCATTTAACCACTAAGATGGAGAAACCTTGATAATCTACTGAATGTTCACCTCAAAATACAAAAAGAGTAATCATGTCACACTCACACTCTCTCACACACACACACACACACACACACACACACACACACACACACGCCCTGCTTAAATCCTTCAATAATTCCCATCACTCTTGGGGAAAAAGCAGCCAAATCCTCAGCAAGGCCTCCAATGCACAAGGCCCTAAGTGGCCTGCCCTCACAGTGTACAGTTTCCTTGCTGTCTGCACTCCAACCATAGGGCCTGCTTGTAGTTCTCCAATAAAGTGTGCTTCCAGAATGAAGCACACTTCATTCTGCCATGGGGCTTTTGCATGTGCTATTCCCTCTTTCTAAAAAGCACTTTTTTTCTCCAACGTTTAGATTCAACTCAATCTTTCCTTCCTTGAGCAAACCTTCACTGGCCCTGTGCCCCAGACCTAGCATCATACCTTCTCCAAGTATCAGCACCTCTCAGGTTAGGCCTGTGTTTATTTGTTCAGTTATCCCAGTTGTCATTTTACTTGCATATATAAAAATATGTTATTACTATCTCTCTCCTCCAGTAAACTCTATGCTTCATGAGTGCAAGGACCATTTCTGGTTCTGCTTACTGTTGTATAGTGCAGATGAGCACAGTGTTGGAAACTAAAAAAAAAAGTTCTCATTTATTCAACAAATATTTAATGAGCATCTTCTGTGTCCCCAGCCCTGTTCTATGTGTCAAACTCTCTGCCTTCCTGGAGCTTATATTCTAGTTTTAGAGAAGAGACAATAAACAAATAAGCAGATTGTAATGGGGAGGGAGTGGGTAGAGGTGGGTATAAAGGAGCTAAATGGTAATGGGAAAAAATACAATTAACATTTTTTTTAAATAAACAAGTAAGCAGGATGATTTCAGAAATGATCAGGATAAGGGGGTAGGATGTGACCATTAGGGACAGCATGGGATGCTCTTTCACATAACTGTCAGGGAAAGCCTCTACCAGAAGGTGGCCTGTGAGCAGACTCCTGAGTGCTCTGAAGGAGGCGCTGCATTTTCAGTGCAAAAATTGGGACAATCCCAGGCAAACCAGGACAGTTGATCACCCTAGCACAGAATCCTGCTGGGAGTCTGGCTGCCTGCCTTCAGACACTTACCCAGGAAATTTGTTCGCCCACACTTCTGAAATCTCTTCCAGAAATACTCACTTTTTGAGAAATTAATGCGCCTTAGAACCTAATAATTGCTTTGTAATAATGAGAAGGCTTCCCAGGAATCCACACCCACTCAGTTTAGGAAAATAACCCTGGCTTCAGGATTCCCAGTCTCACCAGGCTCCGTCCTGCAATCCTCCAGCTGTTGGTGGCCAGTATTTGAATTTCCGCTTCAGGTGGAGTAGTTCATTCACCAGAAAAGCTCATTTCCTCTCACCCTCTGCTCACACTCCCAGACTGGAACTTTCCCCCACAATATCCTTTGGTGGACTTCTGCACTCCCCCCAGCCAACTGTGTTTCAGAGAGTTCCACCTAATAATAAACTACCTGCAGTAAACAAGAGTAGCAGATCCCTGCCCAGTGGTATTCCCACTTCTTTTGGTATGGGTTCAGGCAGAATTTGCCTAAACAATTGACAGCTGTCCCCTTAAGCACAGGTGCTAATTCTTCTCTAATGGCTCTAAACTACCTCTTCAGTGGATTTCAGAACAGTTCACTGCTTAACCTTATTTTTTGTTTCATCTCCAAATTCCAAAGCCATTATTAAGAGCTTCTCTTTTTCTTTTATCCCCTTTTCCACCTTCCTCTCTTCCTCACCTTCTCCCTATTCCCCCTCATCCCCTCCTACTGATCTGAGTGTCCTGGGGCTCCAGAACCAAACCTACAGGTTCTAGTCCCAACTCTCCTCTCATCTTCTGTATGAGCAACCTTAGGACCTACTTCATTGGGATGTTAGGAGGATTAAAAGAATTAATGTATGTTAAGCACCTAGAGCAGTAGCTCACAGTAGGCCTTCACATGGCTTTAGTGAATGAATGAAATGTCAGCTCTTATTATTGTCCCTGATATCTGAGGGTCCTTTGTGCCTTGCTCAGAGTGTAAGTGGCTGCCTTCCATAGTTTTATTTAAAGAGACAAAATATCCTTTTGCCCAAATGCCTCCCTCCCAAATTTTAAAATCCCTACAACCAGCATCTGTATCTAACAGAGCACATGAGGAGGAGGAGAAATATTATAAAACAATTATCCCATTCTTTTTCCAAAAGGTTATCAGATGAGGTAAAAAAAAGAATAGTAGGGACTAAAGCTGGAAGAGGAGGAGAGAGTAGGTGGCTTGTTCAGAGGAGAAAATCTCAAGGCCACTCAATCCCAAGGAGAGGCAACGTGAGGCCACCAGGCTCTGAGTGGAGAGGGAAGCTGAAGCACAGGGCATAGAGACATGGAAAGGGCATGGGGAGGAAAACTACAAAGACAAAAGTCATCTAGCTTGATGGAAACAAGTCCTTTCCTAAATCAACACACCTTTCCTCCCCAGCTCTGCCCCTATCCAGACCAGGCATCCTGGTTGACAGACAAGAGCCTGGATTTTCAAACCAGTTTTGCCATTTACTAATCAACAAGATAATGACCTCTCTAAACCATGGATTCCTCCTCTGTGAAAAACAAAAACAAACAAACAAAAAAACCTTCAAAGAGCAGCTCTGAGGATTTAAAAAGGTAATGCGTGTAATATCCCAGTTTAGTGTCTAGCTCTTTAGTAGGTGCTCAAGTCTCAACCATTACCCCTACACATAACCAAGCATGCTCAGCCAGCTCTCTCAACACACACTAAATCCATAACCTCTTGCACATTTCATGTCTATTTTTTACCTATAATTTATTACATCCAATTCAATTCAGCAAAGATCTTTATTAAATGCCAAGCACTAAACTGAGTGCTAGGGATACAATAGGATCAGGTCCCACTAGCTCCTTCCCCCAAAAAGCTTGTAGCCTATAGTAGAGACTAGTGATTAAAAAATGCAGTTACAGGGTAATGAGCATTCTAGTAAGGGAAATACATGAGCTGTCAGAACACATATAGCTCTCATATTATATAGTAAGTGCATATATGAGATCTACATCATTTATATTGTCAGGACTCAGCAATCAAGTACATCCACAATAGAAATCTACATAGACATCATAGTGGAGCTAATTTTTAAGTTGCCACATAACTGAAAACCACATAAGCACTCACATTTTTTAAAATTTCCAAATTACCCATAACACATGGTTTTGATGTACAACCATGTATAGTGTATGTAAATAAATAATCCATAAAGAACATTTAATAAAAAATAAGTATGTAAGACATAGGTTTATAGATTTTTATTATACAATACAAAAGAGACCAAAAGTTAAATTTAAAAAAGGTTGCCAAATCAATGTTCTTCATGTAAAAACTTTCAGTAGATAAGCATGTTTATTTCTGATAACATGTTAAAGAGCCAGGATACAGCTGCAATGCATTCACACTCTTCAACCACCCTGAACTTTCCTCAAAAGGTGTAAGAATCTTGAACAATGTGGGTTAGAACTGCCTAGGTCCACATATATGAGGGGTTTTTTTCAATAAATAATGCGTGTACGGTACTGTAAATGTATTTTCTTTTCCTTGTGATTTTCTTAATGACATTTCTCTAGGTTACTTTATTATAAGAACATAGCACATAATATATATAATATATAAAATATGTGTTAATCAACTGTTTATGTTGTCAGTAAAGTTTCTGGTCAACACTAGGCTATTGGTAACTAAATTTTGGGGGAGTTAAAGTTATACGCAAAGCTCAACTGCATAAGGGAGGGGGTTGGTGCCCCTAACTCCCACATTGTTCAAGTGTCAACTGCAAAGGCAACAGACTCAGGAAATCATCCCTTTGGTTCTTATAGGATCTGGTTAATCTTAAAGAGTAGTAGAAAGAAAACTAGCCCCTAAAACCTTACTAGCTTTAAATCCTTTGACAAGTGATAGAATCATAAAATCTCAAGGTTTTAAGGGAACTTAAAGATCACTAATCCAACCTCTCATTAGAGTTTCATTCACTCCCAAGGCAACCAAACAGCCTCTACTTCATGAAAATGTTTATATCATTTGACCTAAAAATTCTACTTCAGGTAACCCATGCTAAGGAAATAATATATAAAATGGTCAAATATTTTTTAGTTATATTTTACTGATTATGCTGTTACAGTTTTCCTAATTTTTTTCCATTTGCTCCCCTCTGTCCAGTACCCACCTCCCCTCAAGCAATCCCACCCCCCTTAGTTTATGTCCATGGGTCGTGCATATAAGTTCTTTGGCTTCACCCTTTCCTATATTATTCTTAACTTCCCCCTGTCTATTTTGTACCAACCAATTATGCTTCTTAATCCCTGCACCATTTCTCCATTTCTCTCCTTCCTCCTCCCAGCTGAAAACCTTCCAAATGATCCCCATACCTATGATTCCGTTCCTGTTCTGGTTGTTTGCTTACTTTGTTTTTGTTTTTATTTTTTAGATTCTGTTGTTGATAGTTGTGAATTTATCATTTTAGTGTTCATAGTTTTGATCCTCTTTTTCTTAAATAAGTTGCTTTAACATTTCATATAATAAGGACTTGATGGTGATGAACTCCTTTAGCTTTATCTTGCCTGGGAAATACTTTATCTGCCTTTCCATTCTAAATGATGGCTTTGCTGAATGGAGTAATATTGATTGTAGGTCCTTGCTTGTCATCGCTTTGAATACTTCTTGCCAGTCTCTTCTAGCCTGCAAAGTTTCTTTTGAGAAATCAGCTGATAGTTTTATAAGCACCCCTTTGTAGGTAATTCTCTTCTTTTCTCTTGCTGCTTTTAAGATTCTCTCTTTATCTTGAACCTTTGGCATTTTAATTATGATGTGTCTTGGTGTGGTCCTCTTTGTGTCTAGCTTGTCTGGGACTCTCTGTGCGTCCTGGAATTGTATGTCTATTTCTTCCCCCAAATTAGGGAAGTTTTCTTTCATTATTTTTTCACATAAGTTTTCAACTTCTTGCTCATCTTCTTATCCTTCTGGCACCCCATGATTTGGATGTTGACATGTTTAAAGTTATCCCAAAGGTTCCTAAGCCTCTCCTCATTTCTTTCAATTCTTATTTCTTCATTTTGTACTGGTTGACTGTTTATTTCTTCCTTACGTTCCAAATAGTTTATTTGAACCCAGGTTTCCTTCCCTTCACGATCAATTTTGTGTGGATTTTCCTTCGTTTTACTTAGCTTAGCCTTCATTTCTTCCCCTATGTGTTTGCCGTACTCAAGCATGTCGGTCAAGTATCTGAGCAATTTTATCACCAGTGTTTTGAACTCTGCATCTCCTCGTCGCTTAGTTCCCCCAAAGAACCTTGATCTGCTCCCTCTTTTGGGCCATACTTCTCTGTCTCCTCAACTTGAGAGCCTCCTGTGTTTACCTCTGTGTCTTAGGTAGAGCTGTCACACCTGTTATGTTGTAAGGGGTGGAGCCTTAGGTATTCATCAGCATGGTGACCCCTTTCACCACCTTGTGGCACTGTATGTGGGGGAGGGGTCTAAGAGGCAACAATGCCCCTTTTCCAGGCACTTCTGCTTCCCGTATGGGACTGGCACCCTTCTAGCTGTTGCCCTGGTTGTAGTTCCCAGAGTGGGTGGGTTTGTGGATATTCTAGGACTCTAAACAAATGGACTCTGCTGAGAGACAGGCAGTTTCTTCCAACACCCCAACACCCACTTTTCTGAGTTGGGCAAGTGTCTCTCATCTGCCCTTCCTTGGTATTGTATGACCAAGGAAAAGAATCCTCCCTCTCATTTCTATGGGCCCCAGCAGTTCCAGAGACTTCTTCATGCACATTCTTATCTTAAGCCTCACAGCAACCCTGAGAAGTGGCAAAATGAGGATAATCTGAAGCTCCCTGATGTCAACGAGTCTGACCCGAGTCATAGGTCATAAGCAGAGCCTCAGGACTCAGACGCAGTCTTGGGGCTCCAGGCCCAGACCTTATCTATGGCAGGCATCCAAGTACCTATTGGGTGAAGCTGAGGAAGACTGGGCAGTTATTCAGCGAAGTGGTCTCACTGTGTCTTTAAATCTATCAAAAGGTAACACCTGTGTACGATTTCACACCTATTGCAGGCATACTGCAGAGATCCTGCGGTTCATTGGAGACTGAGGCAATAAAGTGAGCAAGTGATACAAGCTCTTTCCCCCTCTCCCTTTTCCTCTGTAACTTGCCTTTTCAGTGAACACAGGACACTGGAGGATGTCACCAAAATAGGCTGTGCCAGCACTAAAATTTATTACTCAAGAGCTAACTACTACTATATATTGGTATAAAAGTTATGGTAAATCACCCTTATATCAACAGATAAAATGCTTAAACATGTTTTGATTTCCTCATCTGCAAATCGATTGAAAGGTGTCTGTCCCTCCCATCCTTTCCATGTCACAGGGTTGTTTAGGGATCAGCTGAGAGGAAAAACAAACATGGGAGAGACCACTTGGGCTACTAGCGGCTCTTTTCTTAGGTAAGATGCTATAAAAAGCAAACCCAGAGGCTGGGTCTCGGGCCTCTGCGGTCTCCCCCTGGAGCAAGAAAGAAGCTAAACCGAAGCACCCCGTTCGCCAAATCACACCTAACGTGATTCTAGCTGCCTCTGCCTACCCGGCAGAAATTCCCAAGTACTATCGCTGCGGACCAAAGCCCACAGCCCCGCTGCAGCCATAAAGCAGTGAAGGGGATCAAAACCTCCGGCGAGCAGCCAGGTGGGAGGGAGAAGTTCCCGCACCAGCGCGCGGCGAGGCCAGGCCCGAAGCCAGGCTCAGGGCGCCTGCGCGCAGCTGTCTCGGAATAAATAAATATCCGCCCGCGCGGGCGGCGACGGCCCCCGGCTTGGCGCCCGGCCCGGCCTGGCTCGGCTCGCGGCTCACGTAGCGAGAGCGTGAGTCAGCGCTTCGACCGCAGCCCTGAGCCGGGGGAGGGTTCCCTCCAGCCGCGCAGGCCGCCGGCACGTACCGCCGCCGCGCCCCCGCCCGCCGCCCCTCTGCTGAGCGGCTCTCCTCTGGGGCGGCCCAGACCGCAGGAGGGGCGTCTGGGTTACGCGGCTCGCCTGCCCCCAAGCTGGCCCCTCGAAAGCCTGGCTCCCATCGGCGCTTGCCAGCCCAGAAGGAAGGAGGGGAGACAGGGTGAAGGGCAGGACAGATCCCGGCCCATGGTCCTTCTCCAGGGGAACTCGACCTTCTCCGTGTCCCTGAGTGCTTCCCTTGTTTGAGCCGCACACTGGCTGAGTCGCTTTTCACCCCACTCGGTTGTTTCCCACCCGTCACCCCCGCAGTCCGGAGGAGGAGGAGGCGGATGCAGAAAGGGCTGGCGGGCAGGGGTGGGGGAAGCGCTGCAGGGGTCGTGCCCAGGGCAGCCTAGGGTGCCTGAGGCCAGTTAATTAAGGGGGAAGTCCCTTATCCATTTCATCTCCTGTGCAGCAGAGACTTACTCGAGTCAGTCTGCGTTTGCTCAACTCCGCACCTGTTTAGTTACCAGCCACCAGCTTTAAGAGGAAGTTGCCTACGTGCCTGGCTACTGAAGGATAGAATTGGAAGTACTCTTGACTAAACGTGTGAACATAGCAGTGCCTCCTGTTCAGCTCTAGACTTACAGGGTTGCAAAACTGGGCTGACGGTAGGAAAAATTTCAAGTCCTCTTGCTCTTTGGTAAAAATATTCTTTCCCAAGTTAGAATACTGTCCTCTCTGTGCATATATGATGTACCGATGTCACTGTTTCAAAACCTATGCAAGGGGAGGCATGTTATAGGGAGGAACACATGAGAAGGATGCTTATAAAGAGATAGATACTGAAGAAGGGGAAGAGGAAAAGTTAATTAGGTAAGGAGCATTGAACAATGAGTAAAGTGATGAACAGAACATTACTGAGCCCCTAATAGATGTCAGGCATGTCTGGACTCTGGAGACCCAAAATAAGTGGTTTGCCATGGTCCCTGCTCTCAGGGGTTCACAGTTGAGAGAGGGACATCAACTAAGAGAGACAGTGCAATGGGTCAGAGGCAAGAGCTGGGATGTCCAGGTTCTTACGCCAACTCTGCAGCTTACAGACCATGTGACTTTAACCAACTGATTGCCCCCAACCCACTTCATTTTCCTTGTTTGAAAAATGAGAATGGGGAAAACAGTACTTTTCAGGACTTTTCACAGTACTAACTACATTAATACGAGCAAAGTACTTAAGCAATGCCCTGCATTCACTAGGCACTCAATAAAAATTGTTAAAAGAATGAATGAAGAAGACACAAGCATGGCCAAGTACAGCAGTGTATACTGCACAACTCCAGAAGGCACTTAACATCTAGATGTGAATGGAACTTTCCAGAGCTGTGCAGCGTGGTAGTACTGAGTATAAGTACGTCTGTTCATAATAACAAAAAATTGAAATTCAAATGCATTTATTTATAAATAAAATGTACATTCATGCAATGGAATACTATTAGAGCTATTAAAAGCAATAAATTACATCTATTATATCAAATGAGTAATTCTCAAAAATTACTGAATGAAAAACAGTAACTTGGAAAAGGGTACATGCAGCTTGATGCCATTTATACAAAGAAAGCATGCATGCAAATGGACAGAACTGGCTTCCCGAGACCCATGTTCTAACTGCACCCTGGGCGGGAGTGGGTACCTCTGGTGTACCAGAACTGGACAAAGGTCTGGGCCAGGGTTTCCCTAGCATGGTACTGCTGGTGCCTATGTTTTGCAGTTTCCTCTTTCAATCTTTAGCTTCCATAAAATACGGCATTCTTGTGCCTGATGAAATACTGGGTGACTGTAGAACCCCTGAACAAGAGCACTGTTCTCTACAGTACTGAAACTTTAAGGAAGCTATTGAATATCACACAACAATGGTGAAGGTTGAACGGGAAAGCACATTCAGCTCCCATCTTTGAATGCATGCTCTTCTCCCCAGCCTCTGCTGAGGACATTTTTATGGGTGTTGCCCTCTTTGGGAGCAGCTCAGCATAATGGTGAAGATTCCAGGCTTTGCAGTCACTCAGACCTAGGCTCAAGTTGCCAATGATGATTTGGGGCAACTTACTCAACTTCTCTGAGACTCTGTTTCCTCTTCTGTGAAATGAAGATAAGAGTAGTTCTCAGAGGACCAAATGGGAGCCCTCAGTCAATGGTGCCTAGGTGTGGATCAGGAAGAGAAGTGTTTTGGTAACAATCTGTTTTAAATAGGAGATTATTTCTTATCCGATGGCAACCCTTTACTCTAGTAAAGGGTTAAATAGCTGTGTAGAAAAATGATGAAAGCCTTCGCCTCAGTCACATGGAACTGAACTTGATATTGACGTTTTAAGAGTTTTAGACCCAGGAACAGTTGTTTGAAGAGTGCCCACCCCCACCCTCACGTCTTAAAGAACCAGTTGTGTTTTTGTTTCTTAATAGCTAAAATTATTCACTGACAACCCCATCTCCAAACAGGAGGGGCTTACATTAAAAAAAAAAAAAAAAAAAAAAAATCACTCGGATACCAAGGTCTCCTGAAGGAAGCAAACAGAACTTTTGATTAAGTGAAACCCACTAAAAATTCCTTCTCCTTTGGTTGCTTTCTCCCTGGCACCCATAAACAAAAATGTCTAAGGGATTTTTAACTCAGTCATGCTGAAAATCCATGATTTAAATTGGATTCCCAGCTGCTCCTTTAAAACGGGTTGCACGAGATGTTGTTCAATCCAACAAGCCCTGGGGAGGGGTAAACACATACTGCTGAGTGGTGGGACGTGCAGAACATCAGGAGAACATAACCAGGCAGACTTAAGCATGTGCTGTGACTAATAAAGGAGGACCTGGGGTGTGGTTGCCATGAGAGAAAGCACCTCCCTACAGGGCCTCAGTACCTAAGAAAGTTCAGGAAAACAACTTCTAACTCCCAGGCAGTGTTTATCCAGCCAGGGTGAAGGTGGGTTCAGTTATCACCTTGGTGCTTTTCTAAGCTGCCCTTCTGTGTTTGTTCAGAAAAGGAGAGCTGCCCTAGGAGGTCTTAATGACCTATCTGGGTAAGCCCCATATCTAAGAAGCTAGTAGCCCTGCCCACAGCAAGACAGACAAGCCTTCACAGTGGGTGCTGGACTGAGCAGAGATGCCCAGACATTTTCCCAGGCATCCTCAGCCCAACCCTCCTCCCTGGCTAGCTGTGTAGGGAGTCTCCTGGCACAGGGCATCATCATTGGCATGAGACACTTTCCTCTAACTTCCAGAATGGCACTGGCCCCTTCAATGCACTTGGTTTTATTTTTTCAAATATTGATGGTGGAGATTGCACTTTTTTTTTTTTTTGCTGGCATAGAAGTAATACATGTTGACTGCCAAAAGGAACTTAGATGAGGTAGAAATATATGAAGAAGGAAATATCAATCACCCTCCTGTACTGGGTTGACTAGTGTCTCCCCAAAACTCATGTCTACCTAGAACCTGTGTAAGTGACATGTGAATGGAAATATAATCACTGCAGATTTATTTTTAAGTATATTTTATTGATTATGCTATTACAGTTGTCCCAATTCTTCCCCATTTACCCGCCTTCACACCAGCAATTACCCACTTAGTTCATATCCATAGGTTGTGCATGTAAGTTCTTTGACCTCTCCCTTAACATCTGCCTGTCTATTTTGTCCCTACCAGTTATGCTTCTTAATCCCTACACCATTTCCCCATTCTCCCCCTTCCCCCTCCCAGCTGATAACCTTCCAAATGATCCCCATACCTATGATTCTGTTCCTGTTCTGGTTGTTTGCTTAGTTTGTTTGTCTGTTTGTTTAGATTCAGTTGTTAATAGTTGTGAATTTGTTACTTTTTTAACATCCATGGCTTTGATCTTCTTTTTCTTAAATAAATCCACTTAACATTTCATATAATAAGGACTTGACGGTGATGAACTCCTTTAGCTTTACCTTGTCTGGGAAGCACTTCATCTGCCCTTCCATTCTAAATGATAGCTTTGCTGGATAGAGTAATCTTGGTTGTAGGCCCTTGCTTTTCATCACATTGAATACTTCTTGTCAGTCCCTTCTTGCCTGCAAAGTTTCTTTTGAGAAATCAGCTTATAGTCTATGTGAACCCCTTTGTAGGTAACATTCTTCTTGTCTCTTGCTGCTTTTAAGATTCTCTCTTTATCTTTAGCCATTGGCATTTTGATTGTGATGTGTCTTGGGGTGGTCCTCTTTTATTCCAACTCATTTGGGATTCTCTGTACTTTCTGGACTTTTATATCTATTTCCTTTGCCAAATTAGGAAAGTTTTCTTTCATTATTTTTTCAAATAAGATTTCAATTTCTTGCTCTTCCTCTACTCCTTCTGGCATCCCTGTGATTCAGATGTTGGCACATTTGGAGATATCTCAGAGATTCCTAAGCCTATCCTTGTTTTTTTGAATTTTTGTTTTTTCTTTTTGTCTTGTTGGATGTTTATCTCCTCCTTATGTCATAAATTGTTGGTTTGTATCCTGAGTTCCTTCCCTTCTCTGTTGGTTTCCTATGGATTATTCTTTATTTCACTTAGTGTAACCTTCAATTCTTCCTTTAATTTTTTTGCCATACTCAGTCATTTCTCTGAGCATCCTGATAACCTGCATCTGATAGGCTGGCTATCTCAGTTTTGTTTTGTTCTTTTTCTGGGGTTTTGCATCTAATAGGTTGGCTATCTCCATTTCATTTAGTTCTTTTTCTGCAGGTTTTGTTCTGTTCTTTCATTTGGGCCATATTTCTTCATCTCCCTGTGTTTGTTTCTGCATATTAGGTAGAGCTGCATTTACTCCCTGTCTTAGTAGCATGGCCTATGTAGAAAAGACACCTGTAATTTGAGCAGGGCAGAGCCTTAGGTAATTGCCAGGGCAGTGCCACCTGCTTCACTATTTTGTGGCTCTGTGTGGGGAGGTCTCAGAGTGGGGACAATGCTACCACCTGGCTTCTGGCAGTTCACCCAACACTTGCCCCATTTCTAGTCATTTCACCGCCTTCCCATGTGCCACTGGAGCCCTTCCAGCTGATGCCCTGCTGGTGAAACCCAGAGTGGGTGGGTTTGTGTACATTCTAAGACTGTGCTGGCCCTTTAAGTGGCAAAAATCCAGCATTTTCTCTCGCCGTCATTTGTTTTTACAGCCAGAGGTAACAAAGGTCTATCTTCCCAGTGCTGGAACCCTGGGCTGTGTGGTCTGGACTCAGGCTGGGATCACTTGCTCCCAAGGTATCCCTCACATCTGTTACACCGCTGCTGCTGCTGCTGCTGCTGCTGCCTTTCTGTCCAATACTGTCTCTCTGCCCATCTCTGTGACTCTGCCACTCCTACCTGTCTGATGAATGTGTCTTCTTTAAATCCTTGGTTGCTGGACTTCCTTCCATGCACCTTGATTTTCTGATAGTTCTGGGTGTTATTAGTTTTGAGATCTGGTTGTAATTCTTTCTACGGTTGTGCAAGGAGGCAAAACATGTCTACCTACGCCTCCACCTTGACCAGAAATCTCTCCATCGTTGCAGATTTAATCAACTAAAGATGAAGTCATACCACACTATGGTAGGCCCTAAATCTAACATGGCTGGCATCCTTATAAGGATAGTGAAATCTGGACATAGACACACAGGGAGATCGCCAAGTAGTAGAACAGGCCGATATTGAAGTGCTGTAGCTACAAGCCAAAGAACGTCAACTATTGTTGGCAACCACCTGAAGCTCAAAAGACAAGGAAAGTTCCTTCTCTAGAGCCTTCAGCTGGAGCATGGTCCTGCTGACATCTCAATTTCAAAGTTTTAGCCTCCAGAACTGTGAAACAATAAATTTCTGTTGTTCTAAGCCACCACTTTTTGGTACTTTGTTACAGCCACCCTAGGAAACTGATACAACTCCTAAACCCACCACCTAGAGATAAGCCTTGTTAACATTGCAGTGTATGTCCTCTGATTCTTTCTAGAGCCAAATGCATCTTATGGAGTGGATGGTCAGCCTTCCTCTGGGAAAATTTCAGCCATGGTTCTCCTAACTGACTTCAGGCATTCACTGCTTTTCCAGACAACTAGGCAGCTGAGAGAATAAAGGAATACCCTATGACTCCTCCCACCATACCCCCAAACTCAAAGACCCTGAGAAGACCCTGCTGCCACCCCCAGGTGACTCTACCAGTCATTCTGGGAAAGACTGTCCTAGTTGGTCTGAGTAGCAAATGAAGCCAGAAGGGCCCTTGTACCAATCACACTCTCTTCCTCTGTGTTCCAGGACAGCAAGAATCTCAGGCGTGGAACCATCTTTGTTCTAACCCTCCCCCAGTTCCCAATTTAGTTGTACTGCAGTCTAAATTTCTTTACCTGGGTAGACCGCTAGCACCTCAGCTGAATTTGTCATATACTAGCCATGTGCTCAATCACCCATGTTAAAAACAAAGGTTTTGAGTCCTCCCTCTCCTTTTCCTCTTACTCCGACCGTTCTCCAAAAATCTAAGTAAATATCAAGTTCTGAAAATCCTCCCTGTGTAACATTTTATAAATCCATTCTCATTCTATAGCTTCTCTAGCTGAGGCTCCAGATGATAAATCATGCTGATACTACATACCATTGATATGATGGAATGAAAATGGCACTTGACCTCTATGATCTTCTTCCCAAAAACCATATCCCCAGTATAACTGTGAGTAAAACATCAGACAGATCCAATTTGAGAGACATTATTCAAAATATCAAAACTGTCAAGACAATCAAAAACAAAACAAGGAAAATCTGAGAAATTATAATAGCCAAAAGGAGCCTAAGGAAACATGATGACTAAAGGTAATGTGGACTTCTGGACAGACCCTGGGACAGACAAAAGGGCATTAAATAAACACTAATGAAATCTGGATACATTATGGTCTTTAATAATAATTATCAATATTGGCTAATTAATTGAGACAAATATGTCACATGAATATCAAATGTTAATAATTGGGGAAACTGTGTGTGGTGGTATTTGGGAATTCTGTGCTATCTTTGATATTTTTTATAAAACTAAAACCATACTAAAAGTTAAGTTTTTTTTAAAATTGTGTGTGCATAGGAGAGGAGATGTGGATAGGGTAAGGATGGGGTAATCAGGAGGGTTCTTAGGGTGCCACATCACCTTCTAGCCCCCCAAAATCAAAACATTAACTCCACCCACTCCTACCTCCCAACCACCAACAATGGTATTTAGAATTCAAAAGCTCTTCCAACAGGAAAGGAAGACATTTTCTTTCTTTTCTTGATGACATTTGAAATAAAAACAAACCAACACCACATAGGGTACTCACTACATCAAAACTTCAATATATTGCCCTGTCACAATAATGTGGTTTTAAATATTTCTTACCACTTCATTTACCACTGTACCATGCAGAAGTCCCATATTAATCAAATTGTCCTAGAGCAGTGGTTCTCAATCTTTCTGTGCATCAAAATCACCTGGCAGGGTTGTTAAACACAGATTTCTGAGTTCTCACCCCAGAGTTTCTGAGGATTTGTATTTCTAATTAGTTCCCAGGGGGTGTTGATGCTGCTGGTCTAAAGACCACAGTTTGAGAACAAGTGGTCTAAAATTATCTTCTTTACCTAAATACTTTTTTTCTTCTTTTTTCTGTACGTTTTCCAATGTGGAGTCTCATCTGGTAGGCAATCAACATAGTTTGGACCCTTTAACCAACATCGCCTCGTTTCTCTCACCCACCACCCCTGATAAGCACCATGCTACTTGTTTTTATGAGTTTGATATATTTAGATTCCACATGTAAGTAAAATCATGCAGTATTTGTCTTTCTTTTTCCATTTTGTTTTACTTATAATGTCTTCCAGTTTCATCCATGTTGTCACAAATGGCAGGATTTCCTTCTTTTCTAAGACTGAATGATCATATCTTCTTCATCCATTCATAGACAGATATGTAGGATGTTTCTATATGGCTTCTGTAAATAATGCTGCAATAAACATAGGAGTGCAGACATCTCCTCAACATAGTGATTTCATTCATGAGACCCAGTTTTAGGTGCAGAGGTGGGAATATAATGTTCTTTCTGTCAACAAGTGGCTCATGTAGAATATTTGTATCACCAGGTGTGAGGTCAGATCTTGGAGGCCAATTCAACTCCACCCAATGCTTCTCACGAGCTCTGCTGTCCCACATACACAGAAAAGAGGGATACTTGGTGTATCTGCATTGCTGACCAAGAAGGAAGACCATTTGAATGTCAACACAGGTGATCCAATTGTGCTTGTGATATTGCAACAAATCAATGACTCTCTTTATGTGCTCATATTCTTCATGAAAACAAACTGAATGGCCAATTGGGACCACACCAAATCAATTGCCATTGTGGAGGAGGACACACTTCAAGCTCTGCTTTGAGCTATCGATGAACAGTCGCCATTCAGTTGCATTCTAGATTGGAATTCCCTATTCCTCCATTAAACCATGTATGTATGGCGAAACACAAATCCACCGTCACTTCGAAAGTACTGCAGAAATGCACTTTCTCTTGATCAAAAGTAGGATACCTTCACTCCTTTTTCAAGCAAGTTTTTCTTGTGCAGTCTTGATGCTAGGAGTTCTGAAGCCTTTTTGGGTAATCCCAAATCTCGTGCCTAATCATTCAACTCATGCTGAGTCATCTTCAATTTCAAAATCTTCATCGTTGCTGTCACTTAGTTCTTCACCATATTCCTGTTTTTCGAAAGAGGGTAGTTCAATGAAAACTGGCACTGGGATTTTAGCTGAATGAGGCACTGGGCATATAGCTGATGGTAGACTAGGATACTCTATTTTACATTTATTTTTCTTGTTATATCCTGACGTTTTCACTATACAAATGTAACAGTCACTTGAATATTCTCTGGGATCTCACCAAACCATAAGTATACCAAATGGCAATTTATCACGTGTTCCCTTCATCCACATTTGTAAACTCTCAACACACTGCTTGCATACCTTGTGAGCGGCCCAAGACTTATCTTGATCACCGAGTTTTACTTTAGAATACGCAAAATAGGCTTGCCTGACAAATGTGCTGATGTTTGTCCTTTGACTGGAAATGGTGAAACTGCCACAGGTAGAACAAAATGAATCAGGGTTGTTTAGGCACTTACACTAAGAAATAGCAGAGACAGACATGATCTGAAGGAAAGGAAATAAGTATGCAAATAAAAAAATAAATTCTGCTAACTCCTTGTATACAGACAAAAACTCGGACTACACTTCAGAATACAATTCACTATATAAAGTGGCACACAACCTCTCACTACATTGTCTCATGTGTAACTGAATAGTCTAGACAAGTATGAATCTGTCACTGTTCTCCAAGGTCATCCACCACCTCTCCCCACTCAAGGGAAGTTTGCTCTCAGCCAATAGGAGAGCATTAGTGCTTCCCTCAATTCAGGCTTGATCCAGCCTAGACTGGTCACATTAAGATAAGCTGTACAGAAAAAAGTTGATGTGACAGAAGAAAACTAACTGCTGTTTTGAAATCAGCATGCCTATTTAAGTCTAAAGCAGCTGAAAAATCGAACTCAACCGGAATTATGTTAAAAATTGTTCCCCTGTGATTGATGTTGAACATTTTTAATGTACCTCTTAACCATTTCTTCATCTTCTTTAGAAAATTGTCTATTCAAGTTCTTTGACCATCTTTTAGTAAAGTTTTCGTGCATATGTGTGTGTTTTGATGTTGAGTCTATGAGTTCATTATATATTTTGGATGTTAACTCTTTATTATGTATGTGATTTGCACATATTCTCCTATTCTGTAAGTTGTTTTGTCATTTTGTTGAATATTTCCTTTGCTGTGTAAAAAACTTTGTAAACTGCAACTTCAATACATTTGTTTATTAGTTTTAACAGGTTTTGGGTGAAGTTTTTAGGGTTTTCTACATAAAAAATCATGACATCTGCAAACACAGACAATTTTACTTCTTCCTTTCTTATCTGGATGCATTTTATTTCTTTTTTTTACCTAACTGCTCTAACTAGGCCTACAAGTACTATGTGAAATAGAACTGGCAAGAGTGGACATCTTTGTCTAGTTCGTGATATTAAAGGAAAAGCTTTCAGATTTTCACTTTTGAGCATAATGTTAGCTTTTGACTTGTGATATATGACATTTATTATGTTGAGATATATTCCCTCTATTCCCACTTTGCTGAGTTTTTATATTAAATGGGTCCTGGATTTTATCAAATGCTTTTTCTGCATCTATTGATTTGATCATGTGATTTTTATGCTTCATTTTGTTTATGTGGTGTATCATTTTTATTGATTTGCGAGTATTGTACCAACATTGCATCCTCAGAATAAAACCCACTTGATCGTGGTGTATGATCTTTTGAATGCATTGCTGGATGCAGTTTGCTAATATTTTGTTGAGGATTTTTACAGCTATGTTCATCAGGGATATTGGCCTGTAATTGTCTTTCTTTGTTGTGTCTTTATCTGGTTTTGTAATTAGGATAATGCTGGACAAATAAAATGAGCTTGGGAGTCTTCTCTGCTCTTGAATTTTGGGGCATAGTTTGAGAAGAATAGGCGTTACTTCTTTGAATGTTTGGTAAAATTCACCTGTGAAGCCATTCAGTACAGGATTTCTGTTTATTGGGAATTTTTTTATTACTGCTTCAATTTCATTAGTTGTAATCTGTCTATTCAGATTCTCTGATTCATTTTTATTCAGTTTCAGAAGATTGTATGTTTCTAGGAATTTATCCATTTCATATAGATTGTTCATTTTGTTGGCATGTAGTTCATAATATTTGCTTACAATCCTTTGTATTTCTTTGGTGTCAGTTATTTCTCTACTTTCATTTCTAATTTTATTTATTTGGGTCCTTTCTCTTTTTTTCTTGATGAGTCTTGTTAAAGGTTCGTTGATCTTGTTTACCTCTTCAAAGAATCAGCTCTCAGTTTCATTGATATTTTGTATTTTTTTACTCTATTTTGTTTATTTCTACTCTAATCTTTATTATTACCCTTTTTTACTCACTTTGAGCTTTGTTTGTTGTTCTTTTCCTAGTACCTTTAAGTGTAAAATTAGACTGTTTATTTGAGGTTTCTTTTGTTTCTAGAGGAGGCCTGTAATGCTTAGAATTTCTCTCTTGGGACTGCTTTTGCTGTGTCCCATAGGTTTTGGATTGTTGTGTTCTCATTTTCATTTGTTTTAAGGTATCTTTTGACTTCTCCATAGACCTCATAGTTGACCCTTTCATTATTTAGTAACATGTTATTTAGCCTCTGTGTCTATGTGTTTTTCAGGGCTTTTTTTTTTTCTTATGACTGATTTCTAGTTTTATACCAGTGTGGTTAGAGAAAATGCTTGATATGATTTCAATCTTAAATTTACTGAGAATTGTTTTGTGTCCTAACATGTGGTCAATCCTAGAAAATTTTCCGTGTGCACTTTAAAAGAATGTATATTCTGCTGCTTTGGGGTAAAATGCTCTGAAGATATCAATTAAATCCATCTGATCTAGTGTATCATTTAAAGCCACTGTTTACTCATTAATTTTCTGCCTGAATGATCTATCCATTAATGTCAACTGGGTGTTAAAATCCCCTACTATGATTGTGTTACTGTCAGCCTCTATCTTTAAGTCCATCAAGATTTGCTTTATGTATTTAAGTACCCCTATGTTGGGTACATAACGTTTACAAGAGTTATATCCTCTTGTTGGATTGTTCCTTTTATCATTACATGAAGTTCTTTGGTTTTTATTGTACCCTTTGTTTTAAAGTCCATTTTGTCTCATACAAGTTAGCTACTCCAGCTTTTTTTCATTTTTATTTGTATAAAATATCTTTTTCTATCCCTTTGAGTTTTATGTGTCTTTCATTCTGGGGTGGGGTGGGTTCTTGTAGACAGCGTATGTATGGGCCTTGATTTCTGTATTTCATGTTTTCTTTCTATCCTCACCCAATGACATGTTTATTCATTTTAGAGAGAGGGGAAAGGAGGAAAAGAGAGGGAGAGAAACACTGATGTGAGAAAGAAATATTAATGGGTTGCCTCTCATATACACCTTGACTAGGGACCAAACCCACATGCCCTGACCGGGTATCAAACCCACAACCTTTCAGTTTACAGACAATCTCCCACCAATTGAGCCACACTGGCCAGAGCAGGTCTTGTTTTCCTATTCATTCAGCCATGCTATGTATTTTGATTGGAGCATTTAAGCCATTTAAATTTAAAGTAATTATTGATAAGTATGTATTTATTGCCATTTTATTCAGTATAACTCTGTTCTTCTTTTTTAATTCTTCTTCTTAAAGAAGATCCTTTAATATTTCTTAATAATATGGCTTGGTGGTAATGAGCTCCTTAGAGTGTTGTTTTGTTTTGTTTTGTTTTGTTTTTTGTTTTTGTCTGGGAAGCTCTTTATTTCTCCTTCAATTTTAAATGATAGCTTTGCTGGATAAAGTAGTGTTGGTTGAAGGTTCTTGATTTCATCCCTTTGAATATTTTATGCCAGTTCCTTCTGGCCTGAAATGTTTCAGTTGAGAAATCAGCTGATAGTTATGGGAACTTCCTTGAAGGTAACTGCTTTTAAGATTCTCTCTTTGTCTTCAAACTTTGGCATTTTAATTATGATGTGTCTTGGTTTTGGCCTCTTTGGGTTCATGTTGTTTGGGACTCTGCACCTCCTGGACTTGTGTGTCTTTTTTCCTTCACCAGGTTAAGAAAGCTTTCAGTCATTATTTCCTTAACTAGGCTCTCAATCCCTTGCTCTCTCTCTCTTCTTCTGGTAGTCCTAGTATGTGGATGTTTTATACTTCATGTTGTCTCAAAGGTCCATTAAACAATCTTCATATTTTTAAAATACTTATTTCTCTTTGCTACTCTGATGGAGTGTTTTCTGCTACCTTGTCTTCCAAATTGCTGACTCAATCTTCTGCTTCATCTAACCTACTGCTTATTCCTTCTAGTGTAGTCTTCATTTCAGATATTGTATTCTTCATTTCTAATTGGTTATTTTTCATGGTTTCTATGTCCTTTTTCATGGTGTTGTAGTAATCACTAAGTTCCTTGAGCACCCTTATTATGATTTTTGAACACTATATCTGGTAAATAGCTTGCCTCCATTTCATTTAGCTCTTTCTGAAGATTTCTCCTGTTCTTTCTTTTGGGGCATTTTTCTTTGTCTCTTCATTTTTGCTGCCTCTTTGTGTTTTCTGCTGTGTGTTATGTAAGTCTTCTATGACTTCCAGACTTGGTAAGGTGGCCTTATGTGGTAGGCTTCCTGTGGGATTCAGTGGCACAATCTCCTTGATCCCCTGAGCTCAGTGCACCAGGAACGTTCCTTGTGTGGGTTATGTGAGCCCTCCTGTTGTAATTGAGTCTTGATCACTATTGGCCCATTCCTGCATGGGGACAACCCTCAGACTGACTGACTCTGAGGATCAACCCCAACCACGGTGTATGAACTACTATGCAGTAGCTGACCAGACAAAGTGGAATTAACCTCAGCAGGGTTTGGTGCCTGCTGAGATCTTCCTTTCAATATGCCACATGTGAAGCTAATTGGATCCTTCTCTGATGTTGTCTGAGGCTGACCACTGGATGTATTGGTTCTGGGTCCTTTTGGGGGGTCCTTTGGTTCAGATCAATGTCAGATACTGACTGTTATTGGCCCGAGGCAACCTGTTTGTTGCCACAAAGCCATCCACTGTTTGTGGCTGCCTCTGCTTGGACTGGGTATACATGAGAAGGATCAAGCTGTGCCGCAAGGCTGGCTTCCACCAGTACTGAGCCCAGGTGCAGCTCAGCAAGAGGCCCAAGGTTCTCTGACATACACCTCCATCTTAATCTCCCTGCCATCACTGAAAGAGCCTCTGGTGGTACTTGAGTTGCATGAGGTAGATTCTCAATGAGTCACCAGGTAGGGTCAAGTTGTGTTTACCAGAATGATACAATTTCAAACTTGGTACCAGTGCTGGGTCTGAGGTCACTCAGCAAAATTCCCAGGGTATACCAAGTCTAGATGCCACTTGCCAGGTGCCCACAGACCTTTATGGTGGAACAGGTTTTCAGGGGGTATTCAAGGTGAAGCCAAATAGACCAAGATGTGGCTGTGTAATGGAAGGGGTTCTGCACCAATGGAGCGTGTGAAGGAAAAATGACCTCTATCCTAGAGCCACACAACTCAGTTTGTCTCAGATTCCGCCCCAAGCTCAAGCTCTTCAGGGAGGATGCTGGGGGTTGGGAGGGTAAGGCTAGTGGATCTCCATGAGCGGTATACACCAGTCAGGTTCATGGGAAAATGGGGGGAATGGCCCCCACCCAAAGCCACACAACTCAGTCACTGGCACCCCCTAAGGCTGCCTGGAGGTTATCATCCAAACCCAACCCGCTGACTTCTTGGTAAGGCACAAGCTCTTCAGGGTGGGGTGACAGGGAGACCAGAGTATGGGGCTATTGCATTTCCCCATGCTGATGCCATATGAAGGGGTGTGATCCACCCAAGAAATATGGCATCTGCAATGTGAAAGAGGGACTCAGCACAGCGGTCCTGGCAGCTGTCCCTTCATCTCTCTTTCCAGAACTACAAGCCTATTCTCTCTTCACAAAACTCAAGTCCATCCACCCTCCCTCCCCTGGAAGGACTTTCTCATTGCTTTTAGAGAGGGTAGAAGGAAGGCGAGAGAGAGGGAGAGAAACATTGACATGAGAAGGAAACATTGATCCATTGCCTCCTGCACACACCCCAACCAGGGGCCAAATTCATAACCTAGGAATGTGCCCTGACCAAGAATCAAACCAGTGATCTTTTGTTTACAGGACAACACTCCACTCAACTGAGCCACACTGGCCAGGGCTGTTTTCTAGCCTTTTAAGAGGATAGCTGTATTTCTAGCTGATTCCTATCTCTCCTTGCAGACAGAATCCCTGCTGGTATTACGGGCCAGATATTATGTGGGCATCTCTCCCCGGCTCCGGTGGTCTGTGTTGGGGAGCCCAGCATAGGGCTCAGGAGGAACCTTTGCAGTTGAAATCTCAGCCACAAACCATGGGAGCTGGGCCAGTCATTTTCACATCTCCGCACTTCCCCCCAATTTCAATGTGGCTTCTTCTGTAAATCTTCAGTTATAAGATTTTTTGTTGTTGTTGTTCAGCTAGTCTTCAGTTAGTTATTCAGGTTGATTGTTCTATATTTTAGTTGTAATTCCAGTTTAGTCCTGGGAAGAGGTGAATGTAACTTCTACCTACTGTACCACCATCTTGGGTCCTAATTCTTTCTCTTTCTTTCTTTCTTTCTTTTTCTTTCTTTCTTTCTTTCTTTCTTTCTTTCTTTCTTTCTTTCTTTCTTTCTTTCTTTCTTTCTTTCTTCTTTCTTTCTTCCTTCCTTCCTTTCTTGCTTTCTTTCTCTTTCTTTACTTCTTCCTCTTTCTTTCTTTCTTTCTTTCTTTCTTTCTTTCTTCCTTTCTTTGCTTTTACTTTTATTAGTGTTTATTTTATACTCCCAGGCCATAAGTCTTTGTTTCTTCAGTTTCTTCTAAGACATCCTTTTCCTCTGTGCAACCTCCTCTCCTAGTTTAGGGACAATCTGCTCTCTTTTAGTAAATGTCCTCCCAATGCAGCAGGGAGAGCTCATGTATGGGTTAATCCTCTCAAGAGCTCTAAATTCTAGGCTGCATATTGGGAGCTTTGTTCACCTGGATATGCTCAATGACCAGAGAATCTACATCTAAGCCCTTAAGTTCAGCATTACTCTCTGCATATTTAAGCATGTGCAGCAAAAATTCAGCACTATTTTTTGGCCACTGACCCTGTTTCCAGCCCCACTGTTTGGCCTGGGCACACTGACCACTTCCACTATTATAATGACAAAATGGTACACATTGTTTCTGTAAAGTGACATCCTTCACATACTTGGTGGCTTTTCGAATATGCATACCCTTGATGGCCTGAGCAGTTTAACCAGTATTCTTAAAGTGAACACAAAGACTTAAATCTCAGGATTTGCATTATTTTATGGGGTTTTCTAGGTCAAGTGAATAGCAAACTATTTTCAGAGGTCACCTCTGACCACTTTTGGGAAGAGCCCAATCTTTCTTTATTCTTACTGTAGGTGTTTTTCAATATAAATTACCTCAAAGTTGCTCTTGCTGCATCCCCTAAATTTTGGTGTGTTGTGCTTCCAGTTTCCTTTGTTTTAACATATTTTTTGATTTCCCATTTGATTTCTTCATTGATTTATTGGTTTTTCAGGAGTTTGTTGTTTAATTTTCACATATTTGTGAATTTTTCAGTTTGCTTTCTATTACTGATTTCTAGTTTCCTACCATTATGGTCAGAAAAGATCCCTGATCCCTCACAGATATATCCTCAAAAGCATTTACCACGTGCTCCTGAATCCCTACTTCAAGCTTTGCTTCTGAGAAATGACCTAAGACAAACAATCATAAAACACATATCAGGACTTTGGGAGCCAATGTGTATTCGACTCAAAACTTAAACTTTGGATAAGATGCTGACAGCCATTTGAGAAGACAGAAGAATCAAGCCAACACTAAGAAGTAGAGCAAAAAATAGAAAACGAATCTTGGTCATTTAGTTTAAAGTGCAGCTTAAAATAAATAGTATAATCTTAGGCCATCACTATGACTAGTTATTTAGTTATGTGAAACAATAAATTCCCTTTTTATAATATAAGTCCATTTAAACTGAAATTTCTATTACTTGCCAGGAAAATTATCCCTACTGATATATGGAGGTTGTCAGAGAAGGTAACTCTGAAGTGATATTTAGACTGAGATTTAACACATGACAAAGAGTCAGACATGCGAAGAGGCAGTAAAAGGAAAGAAGAGAGAATGACCAGTGCAGAGACAAAGCAGTGGGAAACATTTTAACAAGTAGAGTGACTGAGAGCAAGGTGGGAAGAGGTAGAAGACAAGAATGGGAAGGTGGGCAGAGACATTGTAGGCTTATGCAGGAAAGTGAATCAGCAAATCCTTATGCCAAGAGACCTTGTTTTAGCATTGAAAGATTAATGAATAATTCTACATTTAGATAGTTTACATGAACATTTTATATTTAAGGTGTATATGTACCATTTTTTATGGTTCCTCATTTAAATTTTTTTCAATTAAACAACTACCAATTGCAGATTACATCAAATCAGAATATTTTTACTCTGTCCTATCATATGGATATACTATAATCTGTTTAACCTTATTGATTGTTGCCAGTGTTTCTTATAATTAACAGTACTTCATTGAACTTGTGCAAAAACCTTAGCACAGTTATTTCAGTGAACCTGTAATTTTATATAAACATAAAAGTTCTGAATCACAGAAAATCCATACTTCCATTTTAAACAAATGTTGCTAAGTTGTTCCTGAAAGTATAAATCAATTTATAATTCATTTATAGCAAGCCTTACTGGGCACTTTTTATTAGTTTAAAAATATATTTTCCAATCAAATAGGCAAAAAATGCTTTCATTTGCATCTCTTTAATTATTGAGGTGTATTTTCATTTGCCGAGTGGCCATTTGTAATTCTTCCATTACAACTTCCCATTTCATTTCTCTTATTATCTTTCTATTGAGTTCTTTATCTTTCTATTGACTTACAAGAGTTTTTTTAATATTATGAATAGCAGCCCTTTATTTGTTCCATGTGATCCAAATGTTTTTCTACTGTCATTGGTCTTTGAATTTGCTTAGGATATGTTTTAGACTTTTATATAGTGAAAACAACCCCTTTCAAAAGTCCTCTATGTTTTATTCGTGCTTAGAAAAGACTGCACATAAAATTAGAAAGCCTCTTACCTTTGTTTTTCTAATATATTTATGGTTTGATTTTTTACATTTCAGGCCAAAAAATAAAATAAATCCATTTAGAATTAATTTGGTGTGAGGAGTGAGGTAAGGATTCAGCTTTACTTATTTTCCAGAAGACTTGCCAGTTGTCACACTATAATTTATTGAGTAATTTGTATTTTCCCTATCAATTTGAAATGAGGCTACTATAAAATGTTAATTATTTTATATGTTTAAGTCTATTTGTATGCTTGCTGTTCATAATTTCATTAATATATCTTTTGCTACATCAGTTCCAAACTGTTTTAATTACTGCAACAAAATGTTTGCCTTATACCTGCCTTTCCCTGGCAAATCTCATTGCCAAGTTTTAATATGTATTCATTTTATCTCCCTACTGAGCCTAAGTTCCTTTGGAGCAGAAACTATTGCTTAAGCATTTGTATAACCTTAACAACTTGATTATTTATTTTTCTCAGTAGTTTTCTACCCTGCTCCTCCCACCTCACAGTGCCTTGTACAAAGTAATCACTCAGCAAACATTTATTAAATTTTAAGTGTCAAAGAAGGAAAAGCAAGATGTTCCCAGATGGAGAGATGGAAATACAAAGAATAAATTCATGAGAGACTGAAGCAGACAGCCCTAATGGTAGTAATGGAAGACAGTTGTGATGATAGCAGTTCTAACCAGGGTGTCAGTCTGTTCACAACAGCAACAGTGTTGTTGGTGTCATTGAGTGAGCCCTGGTGCTTGATTAAGTGCTCTGGTCAACATATCATGATGACTGAAAGAATGACTGCCTTTGTCATCCAACCCTGCAATGGCAGCATGGAGCACCAACTACCTATTGCCTCCTACATTTCCTGAAAAATAGCTGTCACTGTAAAGCACTGTGACTTGGCATACACGTATCTAACCATCCTGAGAATTAGTTCTCTCCCTTTCAGAGTAGTCACCAGCATGCTGATGAATGCTTCTGTTAGGAAGCTGTACATTTATTCCAATGATTCTGCCATAGATCGAAAAGTTTTATTGGCATTGCCCTCAGAGCCTATGGATAATTCACATGTAACAGGATTTCGGGTGTAGCTGCCAGTTGAGAGTTAAACTCCCAAAACTAACATAGAATCATCACTTATAAAAGTTGTATCTGTGTTAGATTGTTAAATTTTCAAATTTTCAGTCATGTGGAAAGTATGATTGAGGAGGTTGGGGTGGATTTGAATGTGTTTGTCTAACAAGCGCCCTCGGTAATTATCAGCTTGAGAAACACAAACATAATAAATTGGATTAATTTAGGTAAAAATGGGTTATCTATGAGACTTATCAAGCACAGAAGTTCACTTAAGTTAATTAGGTATATCCTTAAAACTAGAATGTAACTAAAGAAAACCACACCTAATTATTTACGCTAAGATCTATTTTTTAAAAATAAATTAAAAACCTGTGCTGATAGAAGACTGCATGTTGAACAGAACACTAAAAAAAAGGAAAATAAAAAGAATTAGAAGAATGTGTCAGTAATATTTTTTTTTAAAAAAATGAATACACAGACCAGCCAAAGCAAATTGAGGTTCCTTTGAAAAGAGAATTTTGGAAAAGTTTTGACCATGGCAATGGCTAGAATTAAGTATACAGTTGACCAGGATGACACTTTTAAAATATAAAACTCACCTGAATGCAGATGTTTCAACATGAATTACTTTTGAAAAGACTTACTAGTTTTAAGCCACTTTCTGTGGCACTGATTATAAATAAGTTTGTGACTTTGGAAAACCTCTTACTTCTGTGGGCTTCTCCTTCCTGCCTGTAAAATGGGGTTAGAATGTTTTCAAGACTGTAATCTACAAGCTCCTAAAGGCCTCAAATTCTTTGGTTCTATGATATAACCATCTCTCACCTTCTACTTACAGGGTCCCCTACTTCTGACATTGCCCTCTGACTCAACCCAAGGACTTAGGCAGAGGAGGCAAACTGTGGCAGAAAACAGAACACAGGCTCCTCTGCAGCCCGTTGCCTGCCATGTTCTAGTGGCAGTCTTGGTTTCAAATTCTTCCTTCTTTTCCAATGGACATTTTCCTTTTACTGATGGACAAGTAGTGTGTCACTTAACAGAGACTGCAAGGTCGAAGGCGAATGTGAATTTCTAACATCTTTCAAGGACTTCTGTTCATGAATAGTTATCCAGGCAAAGATTCTTATCCTTAAGGGTCTCTAAAAACAATGTTCCTATAAAAATGTATCCAAAAAGTAAAATAAAAAGAGAATTGGGTCCTTCTAAAAAACTAGATAGAGACAGAGATAGAGATAGAGATCAATATAGAGACAAAGAGAGATATTTGTATATTAGGAATATTAGAACTATGTATATATTTACCTAATATATTCTGCAAAACAGAAATAAATGACTAAAAATCTAAAAGCAGAAGATATAAACAGATAATTTGCAGAAAAGACATAAGATAATTTATAAACATATAGAAATGTGTTCAACTTCAAAACAATGAGATATACAGATCAAATATACTGAAATATCTTTTTTCCCAAGTTGTTAAAACTTAAAAACTTTAACAAAATGTTCTGCTGTCAAGGCTGTAGGGAAACAGTAACTCTCACATATGCCTGGTAGGAGTGCAAAATGGCACAATTCCTACAGAGGAAAATTTGGCAATATCTAACTATTACATAGATGTTCAACTTTTGACAGCTATTCCACCTATATGACTTACCATTAGAAAGGACATATCAGCAAAGTTGTTCATAGTAGCAATATATTTATAATTTTGGTAGCAAACATAAATCTTATACATTGGAGGATAGTTGAATAAACTCTGGCACATGCACTCGATGGAGTACCATATAGCTATAAAAAAGAATAAAGAAGATCTCTATGAAATAATATGGACTGACTTACAGAATACAGTTACAGGGAGGTGGGAGGAGCAGGGGAGAGCAAAGGGGGAAAAATGGGACAACTGTAATAGAAAGTCAAGAAAAAATAAATTTTAAAAAATAGTTACATTACAAAAGTAAAGTGCAAAGACCATATGTGCTATGCTATATCTTCTGTAAGAAAACAAAATTGAAATAAGAATATATGCATATATCTACTTATTTTTTATTATATTTCATTGATTATATTATTACAGTTGTACCAATTTTTCTCCCTTTGCGCAGCTCCACCCAGCACCCTCCATTCCCTCAAGACAATCCCATCATTGTTCATGTCCATAAGTCACGCGTACAAATTCTTTGACTACTTCATTTCCTATACTATACTTTACATCCCTATGGCTATTCTGTAACTACCTGTTTGTACTTCTTAATCCTCTCATCTCTTCACCTATTCCCCCACACCCCCTTCTCATCTCTCCATATCCATGATTCTGTCTCTGTACTTTTTATTTGCTTAGCTTCTTTTTTTTTTTTTAGAATCAATTGTTGATAGGTATGTATTTATTGCCATTTTATTATCCATAGTTTTGATCCTTTTCTTAAATAAGTCTCATATAATAATGGTTTGGTGATGATGAACTCCTTTAGTTTTTCTCTTGTCTGGGAAGCTCTTTTCTGCCCTTCGATTCTAAATGATAGCTTTGCTTATCTAAGACCTTGAGTATCTTTATAACCAGTATTTTGAACTCGGCATCTGATAAATGGCTTATCTCATTTTGTTTAGCTTTTTTTTTTTTCTGGAGTTTTGATCTTTTCTTTCATTTGGGCCATGTTTCTTTGTCTGTTCATTTTGGCAGCTTCCCTGTGTTTGTTTCTGTATATTAGGTAGATCTGCTATGACTCCCTGTCTTGGTAGTGTGGCCTAATGTAGTAAGTGTCCTGTAAGGTCCAGTGACACAGCCTCTCCTATCACCCAAGCTGGGTACTTGAGGTGCACCCTTCATGTTGGCTGAATACACCTTCCTCTTATAGTTGAGCCTTGATTGCTGTTGGCAGGTGAATGGGAGGGATTTACTCAGGCTGGACAGCTGTAAAGACTGGCTGTGACCACTGATCACCAACCTCTGCCCTCTGTGGAGGATTAGCTGTGCAGGGGCAGGGTGGTGGTGTTCCGACATGGTCTGTAGCCGCCCCCTGGGTGTGCAGGCTCTGGGGTTTGCAGGCCACCTGTGTTCTTCCCAGGTCCACCATACATAGCTATAAAGCAATATGAGATGTCCATTACTTGTGCTGGGCTTGGAGATTCCAATGCGAAGCCAATCTGTGAATCTAGGCTGGCTGCTTCTAGTACCAGGCCTGAGGTAACTTAACGATAGCTACAGGGACTGGGGGCTTACTGAAGCCAGCTGTTGTTGTTTGATAGAACTTAGGAAGTTGTGAATCATGAGCTAAGACCAGCCATTCATATGGAAAAATCACAGTTAACAGTTTGGTGTCCCATAAGTTGTAAGTTTTAAGTTATAAGTTGGGTGAGGCAGAGTCTCAGGGAATTCTAGAGCAGTGCAAACAGTGTTAGTCAGATTAATGTAGTCTGAGATATGGCACCACCTGCTGGCTCTGTGGCTCTGCTGAAGGGCTCAGAAAAGGCACAATGGCCTCTGCCTGCCTTTCTGTCTGAGAGAAAACTGTCCATCAGGTTCCACCTTGATCCCAGACACTTCAATTCCTCCCCATATGCCACTGGTGCCTTTCAATCTGCTACCCCAGTGCTGGAGCTCAGAGAGAGTGAGTCTGAGTAAGCCCTTGTGTGGGCTCCTTAAGAGAAATTGCTTTGTATGTCAGCAGTTTTTTCCACTGACTCAATCCATACTAGTTTTTGCAGCCAGAGGTTATGGGGACTTATTTCCCTGGCACTGTAACCCTGGGCTGGAGGGCCTGGTGTGTGACTGGGAATCCTCACTCCTGAAATATCCCACCCAAATTTTTATCTACCACACGTATATGTGGGACCAGCCCATTCCACATCTCTGCCCTTCCAACTAGTCTGGATGGATGCGGTCTTTAACTCTGTAGTTGTCAGACTTCCATTCCACTCAATTTATGATTGCTCTGAGTGATGGTTGTTCTATATTTTAGTTGTAATTTTGATGTGATTGTCTGAGGAGATGAGTCATGTTTACCTATGCCACCATCTTGACTGGAAATGCTCCTATTTAAGTAATAAGTAATAAGTAAGGAATGCTTCTTACTTATTTTTGTAAGAAGAAACACAGCTAACATTAACAAGAAACAAATGTTTGGGTACCCACAGGGTATGGATTAAAACAGGATAAAGGGATAAGGAAGGAGTGAGAGTTCTTGGGATATACTTTTTAGGCATCATTTTGGCTTTCAGAAGCATGTTACTGTTTTATTTACTCAAAACCATAAAGTCAAACCAATAAGAATGGAGATGGATAAGAAATCAACAATGGAATACAAACAGAAACAAAAGGGCCTTACTGTATTTCAAATAAAGAACTTAAGTACAATGAAGAAAAATAAATTAACCCCAAGTAACTTTTGAACATAATACTTTGCCTATATAACCTTGCTGTAAGACAAAAAGAACAAATATCAAACTCTACTATAGTATGTTTATTTTTCTCAGTGGTATGGGTAAATAATTCTGAAATTATTTTCTCTGTGGTGGAAGGACTAAATAATAAATAATTGAAATATGTTAGGAACCAAGTTATTCACCTTAGGGAAGAGATACAAATATGAAAGGGGTAGGCTAAGAAGAATCCTGTGTTGTTGAGTTGAAATTGGATATATTATGAACTTATAGTTTTTAATGTATATATAAACATAGGTATGTACATTTGTGTGCATATGACCATATATGGTATGAATTTATAGTTTTTAATATCTATTTTATTTACAAATAGATGTGTGTTTGTGTGTGTGAATGTTTTTTAGCTCTCTGCAGAAATGGCCTAGAAACCTCGACAATCCAGCAGCATCTAAATCTTTATTGCTAAACACCATTCCCCACTGAAAGGACCCAGAGGTCCTGGAGAAACTACTAATTTCAGGACTCAGGTAGAAAAAGTACAGGATGAGTCTGCTCTGCTTGTGTCTAAAAGTAAACAAGCCCTGGCTGGTATGACTCAATTGGTTGGAGTATTGTCCCATTACCAAAAGGTGACAGGTTCTATTCCAGGTCAGGACACATACCTAAGTTGTAGGTTTTATCTCTGGTCTGGCCGTAGGTCTGGGCACAAACAATCCCCCATCCTGGCGTGTATAGGAGGCAACCAATCAATGCCTCTCTTTCGAATTGATGTTTCTCTCTCTCTCCCTTCCTTTCTCCCTTCCTCTCTCTCTAAAGCAATGAAAAATGTCCCTGGAGCAAAGAACTTCCAGCCAAGATGGAGGTGTAGGTAAACATGCTTTGCCTCCTTGCACTATCATAATAAGGATCACAACAAACCTCAAAACAAAAAACAGCCAGAACTACCAGCAAACTGAACTCTATGGAAGTCCAACAACCAAAGATTTAAAGAAGTTTATCTAGATGGGTAAGAGAAGTGGAGATGGGGAGCCGGGGTGGAAAGGATGTGATGTGGCAGGAATGAGGCAGTGGCTGCAAGGCAGTGGCAGTGGCCAGTGGAATAGGTGGTCCCACATTCACTTGTGGTGGATAAAAGCTGGGAAGAACAGCTGGGAAATGATCCCAGCCCCAGGCCAGACAGCACAGCCCAGGGGTCCAGCACCAAGAAAATAAAGCCTCATAGCTTCTAGCTGTGAAAACCAGCAGAGGTTGAGGTAGTGGAAGAAATGGACCATCTCTCAGGAAAGTCCATTTAGAGAGCCCCCATGGTCTTAGAATGTACACAAACCCACCCTTTCTGGGAACCGCCACCAGGGCAACAGCTAGAGGGGCACCAGTCACATATGGGAAGTAAGTGACATGGCTGGAAATGGAGCAAGTGCTGAGCAAGCAGCATTGTTCCCTCTCAGACCCCTCCCCCACATACAGTGAGTTCATCATCACCAAGCCCTTATTATCTGAAAGGTTAAAGGGACTTATTTAAGGAAAAGAAGATCAAAACTATGAATAATAAAATGACAATAAACACAACTATCAACAACTGAATCTAAAAAACAAACAAAGCAAACAACTAGAACAGGAAAAGAACCATAGATATGGAGAGCATATGAAGGGTTGTCAGTGGGGAGGAGAAATAGGGAGAATAGGGGAAAGGTACAGGGATTAAGAAGCAATTTTGTTAGGTACAAAATAGATAGGGGGGTGTTAACCATAGTAAAAGAAATGGAGAAGCCAAAGAACTTATATGCATGACCCATGGACATGAACTAAAGGGGGGATTACTTGTGGAAAGGGAGGTACAGGGAAGAGGGGGGAAATGGAAAAACTTGAGACAACTGTAATAGCATAATCAATATATACTTTTTAAAAAAGGAAAGAAAAATATCCTTGGGTGAGGATAAAAAAATAAAAAGTAAACAAGGGCTCAAAAATGAGGAATACACGTCAAAAGAACACCAGCCAAGATAGAGGCATAGGTAGACACATTGCATCTCCCTCCATAACTAAGAAGGAATACAACTACCTCAAAACTAGAGACAACCAGAAGTTCCAGAAAATCAAGCTGCATGGAAGTCCAACAAACAAAGATGTAAAGAAGAAGTACTCATCCAGACAGGTAGGAGGAGTGGAGCTGGGGTGGAGAGGATGCAGTGTGAAGGTGGTGGCAGCAACAGCAGCTGTGGCCAGCCAGTGAAAAGTGCAGTAACATATTTCTAAAAGTAGGGATGGACAGCTGGGGAGCAATCACAGCACCAGACCAGACTGCACAGCTCACAACTCCAGCACCTGGGAAAATGAAGCCTCATTGCTTCTGACTGTGAAACTGCCAGTCTCTCAGCAAAGTCCATTTGTTTGCAGGGCCCTCATGGTCCTAAAATGTCTGCAGACCCACCCACTCTGGGAACCATGGCCAGGGCAACAACTAGAGGGGTGCCAGTCCCACAGGAAGTGGAAAAAGAGGCAAGTGCTGAGCAAGAGGCATTTTCCCCTCTCAGACCCCTCCTCCACATACAGCACCACAACATGGTGAAACGAGTCACCCCGCACTGACAAACACCTAAGGCTCCACCCCTTACAACATAACAGGTGCTACAGCTCTACCTAAGACACAGAGGCAAACACAGGAGCCTGTCAGGTTGGAGATAGAGAACTATGGCCCAAAAGAAGGAAGAGATCAAGGTTCCAGTGTGAGAACTAAGCAATGAGGAGATAGCCAAACTAACAGACTCAGAGTGAGAAATACTGGCAATAACGATGCTCACAGGCTTGACAGATATGTCTGAGTATGGCAAATGTGGAAGGGAAAAAGGGAAGGCTAAGTAAAAAAAAAAGAAAGAAAAATCCACACAGAATCAATGGTGAAGGGAAAAAAATCAGGGTTCAAATAAACTATTTGGAACATAAGGAAGAAATAAACAGGCAACCAGTACAGAATGAATAAGCAAAAATTGGAAAAAAATGAGGAGTGGCTTAGGAACCTCTGGGACAACTTTAAACATGCCAATATCTTAATCACAGGGGTGCCAGAAGGAGAAGAGGAAGAACAAGAAATGGAAAGCTTAGTTGAAAAAAATAATGAAGGAAAACTTTCCAAATTTGGTGAAGGAAATAGACATACAAGTCCAGGAAGCACAGAGAGTCCCAAAGAAGCTAGACCCAAAGAGGACCAACCAAGACATCATAATTAAGGGAGGGGGGAGTGAGAGAAGGGGGTAAGAAGGGGAAGGGTCTAGTCAAAGAACATGTATAAATGACCCAAGGACATGGACAATGGTGTGGAGGGGAGCAATGGGGGAAAAAATGGGACAACTGTAATAGAAAAACAAATCAAAAGATTAATTAATTAATTAATTTTTTAAAAAGACATCATAATTAAAATGCCAGAGGTTAAAGGTAAAGAGAGAATCTTAAAAGCAGCAAAAGATGAGTTACCTACAAAGGAGTTTCTATAAGACTATCAGCTGATTTCTCAAAAGAAACTTTGCAGGCAAGAAGGGACTGGCAAGAAGTATTCAAAGTGATGAAAAGCAAGGACCTACAACCAAGATTACTCTATCCAGCAAAGCTATCATTTAGAATGGGAGGGCAAATAAAGTGCTTCCCAGACAAGGTGAAGCTAAAGTAGTTCACATCACCAAGCCCTTATTATATGAAATATTAAAGAGATTTATTTAAGAAAAAGAAAGTTATCAAAACTATGAACATTAAAATGACAACAAACATAATTATCAACAGAACCTAAAAAAGTAAAAACAAAAACAAAGTAAGCAAACAACCAGAACAGGAACAGAATCATACATATGGAGATCATTGGAGGCTTATCAGCTGGGAGGGGGAAGGGGAGAAATGGGAGGATGGTACAGGGACTAAGAAGCATAATTGGTTAGTACAAAACAGACAGGGGGAAGTTAAGAATAATATAAGAAAGGGTTAAGCCAAAGAACTTATATGCACGGCCCATGGACCTGAACTAAGGAGGGTGGGATTGCTGGAGGGAAGAAGGATACTGGGCAGAGGGGAGCAATGGGAAAAGAAATTGGGACTACTGTAAATACATAATCAATAAAATATACTTTTAAAAATGGAAAAATAAAAGAACACATGAACTAACTTTAAGGTGTTTCTACTGGCCAAATCTAAGATAATTTGAGCATCAAAATTAATAATTATAGTAATGAATAATAACCCACTGAACAAAAATAAGAATCCATTAGTCCGTACTGATAATTAATGATGACAGTGAGTTCTTCTTTACAACAGAATGCCAACTAATAAATGTAGGGAAAAATGGAGTTAGAAATTCAACATTTTGCAACTGTCATAATAATTAATGATTCAGGTAAGAATCATTAATGAATGACAAAAATAGTGGCGTAAAATTTGATGAGAAACAGTTTATTTACATAGTCTGAAAATAACTCACCACAAATTATTCATTAATTACAAAGGAAAAGTAGTAACTTTGCAGTGGAGAAATCTGGCAGACATCACCTTAAGCAAATGATCAAAGTTAATGTCATCAATAATAGGTCAAACAAACTTCAAATGTCTTCTTATAGGGTACACTGAGAAGGACGCAATATCACTAATGTAGGATTCCTGCCAAGAAGATATAACCTGAATCTAATCATGAAGGAACATCAGGCAAACCCAAACTGAGGGCTATTCTGGAAAATATATGACCTGTGCTCCTCAAAAAAAAAAAAAAAAAAAAAGACATGAAAGGCAGAATAGGCTGAGGAATTTTTCAGATTGTGCAAACTAAAAAGCCATATAAATGTATTTAATACGTATTCCTCCTGTATTAGATTTTGGAACAGCAAAGCAAAATTGCTAAGCAATTTTGTGTCAATTTCAAAATCTCCTGATTTGATAATTGAACTGTGATTTTGTAATTGACTATCCTTATCCTAAGAAAATATGAGCTGAAGAATTTAGGAGTAAAGCAGTATGATGTATGGAACACACTCTCAAGACAATGACAAAAGCAAATAGGATAAAAATTAACAACTGGTAAATCTGGATGAAAGTATGTGGAGGGTTTTTATACTATTCTATAAATTTGAAATTATTTCAAAATAAAGATATTTTTAAAAGGAAGGGAGGGAGGGGGGAAGGCATCCCCCTAGCTAACAGTCAAAACTGCCATATATTGTTCTTGGCTATGTGTGTGGAGCTTGGTAATTACCACTTGAGTCACCAGAAAGCCCTGAGATCCAAAGGCAACCTCGGACGAGAGCCTGCCATAAAGAATTCTAGTCTCCTACCTTGAAGCCATCAGGCCTCTGTCTATGAGATTACCAGTTGGCCCACTAATGTGTGATCCATCACAGAAGGGAAGAGTGTCATATGTTCAAACCATTTATGACTTTGCTTTGTTACAAAAAGATAGCAGGAAAAATAATTTTTTTAAAGAAGACAATCCCAAGAGTCTTCTGCACACATGCCAGCCTTGTTTTCTAGCTTGAAATCACAGGGGGCTTACATGAAGTTCCCCCACAGAGTATAGACTGTGGGTTATACAGTTACAACTAGGCTTTTATCTCTCCTCTACAACTTAGTAGCTACTTAATTTTCTGAGTCTCAGTTTACTGACCTGTCAAATGGACATAATTGTGCCTACATCATACAACTCTGAAAATAGTTAAATAACACATATACATACAATGACATGTAAATAGCACTTAAATTATGTTCAATATATCTTTTTTTTCTTTTCCTTTCCCACAAAAGACAAGAATGTGCCTAATGGCATAAGTATTTTTAAGATTGTAGCCAATATTCAAACATAAAATGTAAATTTAAAAAAAAATCCACATTCCTCAGTGGTAATGAATTAGTTAACTCTGGTCAAGAGGTAAACTAGCCAGAGCTACAGGCACAAATCTGATGAAAGAATTGGATAATGGTCTAATCTGAAACCAGAAGGTCAGCTGTGAAAATAGCCCTTTTAGTAGGGCATGAACAAGGAGTCCCTTGTTATCACTTTGACTATTAAAAAGATGTCCAGCATCTCCTTCAGTGCACAGGGCACCCTGGCATCAGACTGTAATCCAGCTGAAACTTTTGGCCAAAAGCAACCCCAATTTATTGAGATGGTAGGAACTATCTGTCAACTCTGAGATGTTTAGAATTAAATACAGAGATGATGAAACAAACCAAACCATGCTACTAATAGTTTGTTCATATGTTTACTTAATGATCTGTGTATATTTTATATTTTAAGTATGTCAAGTGTCAAGAGATTTTAGGGAATGTGATAGATTTGACCTTTGAGTCTAATTTAAAATGTATAACTAATTTATTTTAGACTTCAGTTTTTTCAATTGAATTTACTGGGGTGACATTAGTTAATAAAATTATACAGGTTTCAGGTGCACAATTCTACAACACATCATCTGTACAATGTATTGTGTGTTCACCACCCCAAGTCAAGTCTCCATCCATCACCACTTCCTCCCTATACTCTCCTTCACCCCCTCCCAACCCCACCTCCTTCTGGCAACCACCTCACTGTTATCCATGTCCATGAGTTGGTAAACAAAATTGGAATGGTTATAATTAACTTGAGATGGACCCCTTTTGTTAACTTAATTAGACTTTAATTAGAGTGGTAAGGCTTTGATAGGTAGGTTAGAAGTGCCTTAAAAATCAGATATATTCAATTTACAAGTGCAATCTAAAATGTTTGAGGGAATTTTATAAATTAAGATATAAACAGGACAGATTGTTTCAGGGAGTTTGGTCTATTCAGCTAATCAATCAAACTATAATCAAACAATTCCCTGGGCTTATTATATTTATTTATAAAATAATTGTAATTTGGACTTGAAAGCTTAAGGAAAACTAGATTTATTTTTACATCTTAACTTTTCTAAATTAAAGATTAATTTTAAAATCTCAAGGTTTAAATAGTATTTTGTATTAACAAAAACATATTGCACAGACACTAACTCACCTTGATTATACTACTTTTTAGGTTGATGATCCTTTAGATTTTCATTGTATTTTGTTTTACAGGAGTACTAGATATATAAAATAAAATTTACTCAATTTTGAATTAAATATTTTTTAACTATTTTAACCCTCAGGAGATGGGGAAAAGGAAACAATGAAAACAATCCATGAAAGGATAATAATGATGATGATAGCTAAAACTTGTTTTGTCCTTAGTATGTACCCATCAAAGTTCTGAGTGCTTTACATATACTACTCATTTAAACCTCCTAAAAACCCATGAAAATTTAGAAATAAAAAGCATCATAGGAAAAAAAATCAACTGTTGTGTGGTAACCATATCTAGGGGAAAATCTTAGCATTTCAACGTTTTCTAAAGTAGCCCAATTACAATATGCAGCACCCTGTGACACACTTATTCATTTTTTTCATTCACTCTTATAACTAATACTCTGTCAAGCTACAGAATGGTGAATAGTTTTTCAGAGAAGCAAGCCTGGAGATCAGTTAGGAGGCTAATATCATGATCCACGTGCAACTGATGGTGCCTGGTTCGGTGGGATGGCAATGGAGATGTTGAGGAAAGAATAGACTAAAGAGCTATTTAGAAGTTAGAATTGATATGGCTTACTGGAAACAGGACATGAGGGAAAAGATGGCATCTTCTCCCAGGTCCTCAAAAAGTAAAGCCTAAGGCCAGAGTTAAGGTCATAACAATGTATTTGGTAGATTCAAGCCCAAGAATGAGGAAATTATGAAGCGAGCTAGGACAGCTGAGCAGTAACACAGCAGGCTGCATGACCACCTGGCTCCTGTTCCATGACAGGATGTGAAGAGAGACGGTGCGTCACACAAGTCTCCTTCAAAGGGCTGCAATGAACAAACATACCCAGATTAGAAAAAAAGAGAGGAGGGAGAGTGTCTTTACCTCACGAGTTACCTCCTATCTTACATTTACCAAGATAAAGAACCCTAAGGAAGGAGTGAGTGAAGTGGTAGAAGGTGATAAGTTAAATATGAATATGTTTAAGGGCTCTTGTGAGATGTCCAGATAGAGAGTTAAATACACAGGGTGGGACAAAAGTAGGTTGACAGTTGTTCATATGAAAAAATATACAATAATTAAGAATACAAGAATAAACTCTGTGTTTTGTGTACTCACAACTGTAAACCTACTTTTGCCCCACCCTGTAGATGGTGTCTGGAGCTCAGGACAGAGAAGGCCAGGTTATAGTAGGCTGGGTAGAGAGCACACAGTGTGTGCTAAGCTATGTCACTAGAACTCCACTTCACGGCTGAAGTACTCATGCCCTCAACAGCCAGGAACTGTTGCCTGCTGCTGGCTAATGACTGAATCCCTCTCTAGAATTAACCTTTATCAAAAGAAGACACCTTGCCCGAGTTTATGCACCCAGCCTGTGCATAAAGACTCGTAGATGTGGGGTTGCAAAGGCTTTTCCCCTTTGCCTCAATTCAGGTCATCTCTAAAAGGCCACATCAGCTCTAGAGTTCCCTAGAATTGGGTAATACCACTGATACATCTACATTGCTACTCTCCCCTCTGCAAATCCTGTTTTCTTCATCCCACTCCCAGGTTGTTTCTAAGAGCATCCCCCAATACACTACCTGCATGCAAATATCTGTGACAGAGTCTCCCAGAGAACCTAACCCAAGGTAGAGTGGAACATGAGATAACACAAATTTTAGATGGACAGTTCTTTCAAGAATCTTGTCTGCAACAAGGAAGGAAGATTCCTGAAGAAAGGTGCTATCAACGGAGAACTTTTCTTTTTATTTAGAAAGACTAAGCATTTTTATCTGCTGATGGGAGGGATCTAGTTAAGAGAGAAAAATGAAAGATTCTGGATGGAAAAAGTAAGCTGGGAAGAAATGGGATCCATCACAGGTAGAAGGGTTGCCTGCTATGAGAGAAAAACATTCTCTGTGATGAGAATGAGGAGAAGGAGAAGATGACTATGAATGCAGGTAAATTTATTTTCACTTTAGGGAAGGTTAGATCATCTCTGAGAGGAAGAGAAACTGGAGGCTGGGGAATCAGAAGCTTGAAGACAATGGAGAACGTTAGAAATAGGCATCAGGGACAATGCCAGGAAGAGTCATCCATGGAATACCACAGAAATGCTGAGCCGTGATGAGAGCTGGGTTGAGAACGAGGTCACCAGAAATTTATAGTGGCAATCGTCATGGTACTAAACATGGTATGTTATAATTACCCACAGGCCTCTTTCAGCACACGTGCCTGACAAGCTGGAGTACCACCACATATCGAGTGAATGAACAGACTCAACTGATGCGAGCCCTCCAGTTAAAGGGCCACAACTCCAACTGAGTTTCATCAACTACAACCATATGACAGCTATCTTGGGTCTATCTCTCTCTGATATTTTTAGTCTAAAGAAATGTTGAGGTGAAAAATGTGCTTTCTTCTGCTTTTGTACAAGTTTATCATATGTTAAACATACATGCTTTGCAAAGTGTGTATGCATTAAGTAGTTTTCCAAAGACCGCAGAGCAAGGCAGAGCTCAGGCTACCTCGCATCTCCTGACTCCCATTCCACCTACTGTGCAATGAGACATGCTTCGTGCAACTGCCAGAACTTCAGGTGATTCAACATGCCTTCAATATTCTTTCCTCCCTTCCACCCTTCCTCCCTTCCTTCCTCCCTTCCTCCCTTCCTTCCTCCCTTCCTCCCTTCCTCCCTTCCTTCTTTTTCTCCTTCCCCTTGCCTTCATTCCCCCCATCTTCCTCTCTCCGCATGGTGGATCTCTTGGAATTTTTTCTGATCCCCCTACTAAGCTGTCCCCCCAGCTTCATTATGTTCAGCTCTCATTTGCACATGCTCTTGACACCTGGTGCTTGGTGGCAGAAATGACTGATAAAATCCCACACTAATTGATTTCATGTTTAATCTAAATTATACTTCTGTAGCCTTTGCAAATAACCTTTTTGAACAAAAACTGCAACAGCTCATTCCAACCCCAATCAAAGAGGTATGCATGACTCACAGCCACTAAATAAACATTGATGCCTGATGGCAGTAATATGGCTATTTATATTCAGAGCCTGATTTAACCAGTGGCATTCCTGTAATAAGATAATAAGCATGGGCTGTTTACTAGAAAAAAAGGAGAGTCTGTGGTGCTGGTGTTCAATAAAATCTCTTAACAGGCAAATGAGTCTCAGAAATTGGTTGGCAAATACATCCAGAATGAGATGTGCTAATTAGTTGCTGTTACTGATTTTCTAAAATAAAGAGTTTAAACTTAAATTAGCCCTGAAATTTAGTACAATAAAAAATACTGGATATATGATACCATGATGAGTCTTACAGGTTATGCCTAATATATGCCCAGCAACACAATTCAGAAAAAAGAACTCTCCACCTAAATCATTAGATTTTAAACAGAGACTAAGAAGAGGTTTTAATTGTGGAGAATTATAAGCACAGATATCTGAATCTCAGGTTCAAATTATTTTCTATTCAGAGAGCATTTGTAGGTGATGCTCTTGGCTATACTGGCAGAGATATGTATTACTCTAAGCATTTTAATTTTTAAAGAGGAAAAGCAAAGGAATTAAGAATTATCTTAATGGGTTAACCCATTCAGAACCAAGATCACAGAGGTTCTAGGTAAGCATGTAGGAGACAATTGTTCTGGATTCAGGAGTAAATGACAAAAGTGTCAAGCTAGTGAATCCTCCCCCAACACCTCCTAGCACTGTTCTTTCTCCCCCGAAAAAAGAGCAGCAGGAGCCCTCCACCAGCTTCCTTTCCCTTGCTGCTCTCACTGGATCCAGCTCCTACCGGGTGTTAATGCATCTTCAAACCTCCACTTTCACTGCTTCCTTCACTGAGTTAGAAGGGACTGCCTCTATCAATACTTGCAACTTCAAATAATGAGATGATCTCAGGAGACCCCCAAATATCTTTAAAAATCAAATCTTGCTACTAAGAAGACATGGCCAAGTCATAAGAGAATTCAGGTGTGTCTCCATCACTTTCTTTCCAAAAATGAGTTTGAATTTAAGAGTCTGTTGTTTGAATTTTGCTGATTGAGATGTTTGTTTTTCCAGGGAAAATGGTCATTCTTTTAAAGCCAGATGGTAGATGTCAGTGCTATGGCCCCAATGTTAGCAATGAGTTTATTCATTGATGTGGATTTATTCTATCTATATATAGTTAAACAGCTGAAGTTGATTATTTGTTTACTGAAGTATGTTTAGTCTTTATCAGAGTTTTTATTACTCAGGAAAAATTTATTATGTACATCTTCATTTCCTTTCCCAGTGGTGCTTCCAGCTCAGGTAGCAATGTTTCTGGCTACTCTAGTTCCTTGGATTTGTAGAGGACACCCTCATATAGGCTATAAAATAATGAATTATAAATAGAATTCTCAGTCATGAACAGGTGGCCCTCCCTATATTTATTTTTTAAGTGTATTTTCCTTTTTAAGTATATTTTATTTTATGTTGTTACAGAGGTTCCAATTTTTTCCCCTTTGCTCCCCTCTGCCCAGTACCCCCCTTCCCTCCAGCAATCCCATCCCCCTTAGTTCATGCCCATGGGTCATGCATATAAGTTCTTAACTTCCCCCTGTCTATTTTGTACAACCAGTTATGCTTCATAATCCCTGTACCATTTCCCCATTTCTCTCCCTCCCCTCTCCCAGCTGATAACCCTCCAAATGATTCCCATAACTATGATTCTGTTCCTATTCTGGTTTGCTTAGTTGGATTTTGTTTTCGTTTTTTAGGTTCTGTTGTTGATAGTTGTGAGTTTGTTGTCATTTTAGGGTTTATAGTTTTGATCTTCTTTTTCTTAAGTAAGTTCCTTTTACATTTCATATAATAATAGCTTGGTGATGGTGAACTCTTTTAGCTTTCCTTTGACTGGGAAGTACTTCATCTGCCCTTTCATTCTAAACGATAGCTTTCCTGGATAGAGTAATCTTGGTTGTGGCTTGCCAGTCCCGTCTTGCCTGCAAAGTGTCTTTTGAGAAATCAGCTGATAGTCTTATAGGCATCCCCTTGTAGGCAACTTTCCACAACTCTCTTGCTGCTTTTAGGATTCTCTCTTTATGTTTCACATTGGGCATTTTAATCATGATGTATCTTGGTGTGGTCCCCTCTGGGTCCAGCTTGCCTGGGACTCTCCGTGCTTCCTGAACTTGTATGTCTATTTCCTTTGCAAAATTTGGGAAGTTTTTCTCCATTACTTCTTCACATAAGTTTTCCATTTCTTGCTCTTCCTCTTCTTCTGGCACCCCCATGATTCGGGTGTTGGCACATTTAAAGTTGTCCTAGAGGTTCCCAAGTCTCTCCTCATTTTTTTCAATTCTTGTTTCTTCATTCTGTACTGTTATTTTCTTCCTTATGTTCCAAATCATTGATTTGAACTCTGGTTTTCTTCCCTTCACCACTAGTTTTGTGTGGATTTTCCTTCATTTCACTCAGCATAGCCTTCACTTCTTCTCTTATGTGTTTGCCATACTCAACCATATCTGTCAAGCCTGTGAGCATCTTTATCACTAGTGTTTTGAATTCTGCATCTGTTAGGTTGTCTATCTCCTCATCTGTTAGGTGGCTATCTCCTTGTCACTTAGTTCTCCCACTGCAACCTTGACCCGTTCCCTTTTGGGGGCCATCGTTCTTGGTCTCCTCATCTTGACAGGCTCCTGTGTTTGTTTGCCTATGTGTCTTAGGTAGAGCTGTCGCTCCTGTTACGCTGCAAGGCACGGAGCCTTCGGGATTCGTCAGTACATGGTGACCCATTTCATCGTGTTGTGGCGCTGTGTGTGTGGGAGGGGTCTGAGAGGGAACAATGCCACTTGCCCAGCACTCACCCCTTTTCCAGTAACTTCTCTCACTTCTGTATGGGCCTGGTGCCCCTCTAGCTGTTGCCCTGGCCATTGTTCCCAGAGTGGGTGGGTCTGTGGATGTTCTAGGACCATGGGAGTCCTTTAAACAAGCAGACTCTGCTGAGAAACTGGAAGTTTTCGCCTCCACCCCAACCCTCAGTGGTTTTCACAGTCAGAAGCAATGAGGCTTGATTTCCCCTGGCTCTGGGACTGTGAGCTGTGCAGTGTGGTGAGGAGCTGGGAACACTCCTCAGGTATCCCTTCTGACTTTTTAAAACATGTGACTGCACTTTCTGCCGGCCTGCTACTGCTGTCGCTGCTGCCACCACCACACCGCATCCGCTCCGCCCCAGCTCCGCCCCTCCTACCTGTCTGGATGAGTATTCCTTCTTTATATCTTTGTTTGCTGGACTTCCATGCAGTTTCATTTTCTGGAACTTCTGGTTTTTTCTAGTCTTGAGTTAGTTATATTCCTTCTTAGTTGTGGAGGGAGATGTAGTGTGTCTGTCTGTGCCTCCATCTTGGCTGCAAGTCAATATTTTTCGATAGAAGTATTTAAAGTTTTTTGAAACCAACTCTGGCTAGCTTAAGACAAAAAGGAATTTACTTAAATTATTGGTAATCTTACAAAATGAAAGAAATACATGAACAGCCACACCTCAGAAACACAAGAACCACCACGATTCCAAAGACATAAAAACAAAAGTTTCTGGGCTTATTCTGCTATTTTTTACAGCTCAGCAACTAATATCTCCTGGTTCCTTTATGTCCTTTTTTAAGATTCCATATTCTTAGATAAGAGATTCTGGTTGGTCCAGCTTGGCTCCAACAAATGATCTGAATAAATCAGTTACAACTACCAGAAAAGGGGTATCAACATGGATCCTGTGGAAGTCCCCAGAGGCTAGAAGATGCTTATCACCTGGGAAGCAAACCCAAGGGTCCTCTAGATCAGTGCTGCTCCAAGTTCCAATCCCCAAAACAGTCCACTGCCCATCCAGGATGAGGAACTTGCACTAGAATCTAAATCAGTGCACTGCTTACTTCATTGACAAAGTTTTGCTATTTTTTTAAAATGTCAGCTAAACTGAAGAGTGTGTGTGCTTAATGACATAGCTGGTTCATTCTTGTTCAGTACTTGTTACCTCCTCATGAACCAGTAGCAAACAGTTTACTAACAGACGACAGCCTGTGGACCACACTTGAACAGAAGTCCTCTTCAAGCCTTGTCTAACTTCATGGGACTTGTGCCAGAGTAATCAAGAACATGGACTTTGAAATCACCTGAATTTCAGTTTTTGCTATGCTTAGTAGCTAAACGACCTTGGGCAAATAAACACTGCTAGCCTCATTTTCCTCATCTAAGTTGAAGATAACAATACCATATTAGTTGGGACTCTTTGATTGCAGGTAGTAGAAATTCAAACCATGTGGCTAAACCAGGTGAAATTTTGACATCCAATCTGCAAAAATGACAATTTCATATGGTTCAAACCAAGAGCTTAAACAAAAAGAGATTTTATTAGCTTATGAAACTAGAAAGTATCATAGTGGAGTACATAACACACACACACCTGAGTCTTGAGTCCAAATGAAGTCCTTTCTTTTCCAGCAACCAAAATTGGATCATATGGTATATAAGGACTCTACCTAGCCCTACTTAGGTCATACTTCCAACCCTGGCCCAATCACTGTCAAAAAGGAATATTCATAATGAGCCAGGCTTGGATCATGTGCTTAGGAGCAGGTAGGGCACTATGATTAACAGATTGACACACCTGTCAAAAACACTGTCTGTCTTGTTTAGTTATATCCTTAATGCCTAGCACATAATAGGTCTCCCGTCCCCAAATTAGGTAAATAACTGGGGAAAGAGGTATTGTGCAGCCTCTTCAGTCAAAATAGGGGACAGGCAAAAGCATAGAATTTCATGACAAATGCCACCATATGGTTGTTGTAAAAATTTAAAAAGAATGTCATGCACGTGGGACAGGGCCTAGCACATAGTGGCACTTTTATCTACAATATAGACCAGGTCAGTATGAAAGCCAATATTTTCCATGCAGTGACTTACACATAGCAGGTACAGTTATCACGGTTCACTTATCACGGCCTTGCTGTATCACGGGATTTTTTATAATATTATATTTAATTATTTATCATAAATTTTTCACTATATCACGGGATTTTGCAGTATTGTATATGTATGTTGTTAAAGTTATGTAGGTTTAAGAGTGTAGAATATGTTTAAGAACATAAGTAGTGTTTCTAAAAGTGTGTAAAAGGTCAATAACTGACTGGGGACGGTTTATAAGTGTGTGAGAAGGGTTTATAAAGCCTTAAAATATATATAAATACTAAAATAAATGTAAGGTTCCTACTTCGCGGATTTTCACCTATTGCAGGGGAGTCTAGACTGTAATACCCGCAATAAGTGAGGGAATACTGTACCTAGATTTTTGATTGACCGGATGAGTTAATAAGTGAACTCATGACTAAACAATGAGCAATCAGGATCCCATATCTTCTTTTGGAAAATGTTTTTTATCCGATTGCAATTTTCATTTTGTCTGAAGTTTTGCTATGAACAACCAGACAAGAATCATACAATCAACAGGCCAAGAGTAAACAGGCATTAAATTTCAGCTGGAGGCATTTCGGTTAAAGACCTACAGTAGGAAACCTAGCTCTGGAAAGCAAATCTTCTTGAATGAAACTTAAAGAGGCTAGTCAGAGGCTGACTTAATGGCAGGTGCACTGGGCGCACATCCTGGGTCCCGACTTCTGAAAGGCCCCGCAAAACCCCAACTTCACACTTTTTTCTAATGACACCAAGTTTGGTTTCATATGTGCAATTTTAATTATGTACAAGTTTACAATCAGCGGTAAAACCTGATAGTATGTTTATATTCGCTTATTTTCATTACTTCATTACTATACTGCATACTATGCGCATACTACACTGCATAGGCCCCCACGCAACTGCGCTATGGCTCATCGGAGCAATAGAATTGTATTTGCTACTTTGTACTTACAAAGGCTCTCCTGCAGTGCAGACTTACGATATACGCAAATACACGAGAATGTAAATTAGTTTGTGGATATGTACTTGTTTCCTTTACGGTTTTAAAAATAGTTTTCTCTGCTTTTAAATAAATATTCAGGTAAATTGAAATCATATAAAAATAAAATTAATTTCTATTGTTGAAGTAGTAAAATGAAATTAATTCCTGTTGTTACATCAGCCCCTGGGTTTTCGTAGTTTATGAATAATTAATAAATTAATAGTACATAATTTTTTTATTTATTTAAAAATATGGTTAACATGTATTTTTATTTTCCCTGTCTCTCTCTTTTTTTAAAGTGGCCCAATATTTTGTTCTGTGCCTGGAGCCTCAACCAACCTTGATCCGCCTCTCAGGCTAATTTTTGTCAAATTTTTCCTGATGTAAGAAAAGGAACAGATGACTTTTAAGGGTTCTTGTCCAGTAACTGGCAGCATTTGTACATCACGTTCCAATCCAAGCAAGGTCAAAGAAAGGGGGACAGGAGGAGGAGACACAATATCAAAATGTTTGACTTTGAAGAGTGCACACAGCACATCTGGTCTAACACCTCTTTTCACTGAGGAGAAAAGTGAGGCCTGGAGAACTGTAGCTTATCTAAGGGTAATAGATATGCTTCTGGTTAGGGGCAAAGCTCAGTCCAGATCTTCTTAGTCTATGTTCCGTATTCATCCTCCACACCACACCACAGGCAGTGGTGACTCACTATGCACCAATAGGGCCCCCATCACCCATGTCAGGTAGACAGGAAAGCACCTGGGGAATGGTAATGTCCCAGTGAGAAATTAGTTAAGACCCTTGTGTGGCAAAGGGTCAAAGGGTGGGGATCACTGTGCCCTGAAAGATAATCTGAATCCCACTCTTGGTCAGAAATTCCATGTATTAGTAACCTACACTTTCAGATCAGCCATATCTTGACTGATACAAACTCATGGCATATTCGTGGCAAGTAAGATTTTAGCCCCTTTGTGCTTCAATTTATTCCTCTTTAAAACTGAGTAAGAATATTAACCAGATTTAAAGAATACACTATACAATGGTTTTAAAATTCTGTTTCTTGAAGCCCTAGAAATTTTTTGAAGATAGTTCACAGGTGTGAAGGGGTGAATACATGGTTATCTGAACTGAACCAATTTTCTATCAGAACAGTTCCCCTTCTATTTGATTTTTAGACTGAGTTTCCAAGTAAGATTTCACATGAAGGGGGGAAGAAAAGAATTTAAAGGCTAAAATAATTTGAAAAATCACTGGCATAGAGAAGTTTAGTCCTTCATATGTGAGAAGGACACATGGGGCATACCACTGCTTCTGAGATTATGTTTTTCTGACATTGCCCTTGGATCTGGTGATGCCAGTTGGATCCTTCTCTAGATCAATATCCCACACTTGTAGACCAGCCCAAAGGATCAGTCTGAGGCCACTGAGCAGTGCAAAATGTCCTGATCCATTCAGGAATAAAATTAGTCATTCCCGCTGCCTTCAAGCTGTGCTCTAACCCCTTAAAGAATAACCAATGAGCCTGAGAGCTGTGCACAGCTGCTCTGTAAAGTGTTAAATAGGGAGGAGGAATCTAGGGAGCTTTGTCCATTAGAAAGGTATCTCTTCATATAGTGGCTGTTGTCACCTGCCATAACCCTGACTGCTCTGACACATCAAACTCAGTGTATTTATTTACCCAAGGGGTCAGTAGCCTTCCACATGGGAAAAAGTTCCCATCTGATATTTTTAAAAAGAAGAGAAGTAAAAATGCCCTGGGCCTTTCAGACAACTTGACTTCTATATAAGGTATCTCCTGACAGATTATTTCACCTGGGCCCTGGAGAAAGAACTGAACCACAAATATCTTGGGGACATGGAAATAAGCTTTTGTCTAGCTGGACCCCTCACCTATTTACAGAAGTAGCTTTGACTCCCCTCAGAAAATGATACATCCAGGGCCCTTTGATTATAGAAGGCTACCCTGTGCTCTGTGCCAACTCAAATAACAAACAGCTGAGGGCTGAGGACTGGTGCCCACACAATCAGAGCCCCTAGAGCAATCTCAGACCCTGACTCCAAGTTCTCTTTCCCAACCAACTTGGATTTCAACTTTGACTTGACAATCAAGCTGCTGCTTGTTCTGCTCAAGTCCTTGGCTCTGTTTCTCTCAGTGTGATCATGACCTGTCTGTTTTCTCACTTTGTTAGGGTCATGTCCCTTTGCTGAGCCACAAATCCCTCATGAGCCTTTGTCTTTAACACTTTCTCACTCTGTACTCCATCTCCAACCCACTGTGCCCATTCCAACCACTTTCAGCTGCCAATAACCAGACTCTCTGGGGACTGTCAGGCTCTGTCTGACTCCCTTTCTCACATTCTCAAACATCTCTACACAAACGCAGCTCATTCAAACTAATCATTAAGATAGGTATTCTAAGACATCCAGCCAAGATGGAGGTGTACGTAGACACTATTCACCTCCTCACACAACCATAAGGATTACTATTAAAAAAAAAAAAAAAACAACTAGAACTGCCAGAAATTGAACTGTATGAAAGTCCAACAACCAAAGACTTAAAGAAAAAATATTCATCCAGACAAGTAAGAGAGGCAGAGATGGGGAGCTGGGGCAGAGATGGGGAACTGGGGCAGAGAGGACATGGTGTGGCGGAGGCAAAGCAGCAGTGGCAATGGTAATGCAGAGGCTGAAACTGGTGGAACAAGCACTCCCACATTCATGTGTTGTGGATAAAAACTGGGATGGACATCAGGTGAGTGATACCCGCCCCAGGCTAGACCGCTCACGGTTCCAGTACTGGGAAAACCAGTGGGGGTTGGGGTGGCAGAAGAAACTGCCAGTCTCACAGAAATATGTTTAGAGGGCCCCCGCAGTCCTTGAACATCCATAAACCCACCCACTCCGACAACCATCACCAATGCAAGAGCTAGAGGGGCAGCAGTCACCTACAGGAAGCAGGTGATGTGATTGGAAAAGGGGAGAGTGCCAAGAAAGTGGCATTGTTCCCTCTCTGGCCCGTCCCCCACATACAGTGCCACAAAGTGGTGGAACGGGTCACCCCGCACTGACAAATACCTAAGGCTCTGCCCCTTAACAACATAACAGGTGTGGCAGCTCTACCTACTACACGGAGGCAAAGAAAGAGAGACTGTCAAGTTGAGGAGACAGGGCTGTATGGCCCAGGTGAGGGAGCAGACCAAAACTTCAGGAAGGGAACTAAGCAAAGAGGAGATAGCTAACCTATCAGATTCAGAGTTCAAAACATTGCTGATAATGATGCTCACAGAAATCATTGAATACTGCAAATGCATAAGAGAAGAAGTGAAGGCTACACTAAGTGAAATGAAAAAAAAAATTCACACAGAACAAATAGTGAAGGGAAGAAAGCTAGGATTCAAATCAACAATTTGGAACATGAAAAAGAAATAAACCGTCAACCAGTACAGAATGAGGAAACAAGAATTGAAACAAAATGAAGAGAGGCTTAGGTACCCCTGGCACAACTTTAAACATGCAAATCATAGGGGTATTAGAAGGAGAAAAAAAAGAACAAGAATTTGAAAACTTATGTGAAAAAATAATGAAAGAAAATTTCCCTAATTTGGTGAAGGAAGTAGACATACAAGTCCAGGAAGCACAGAGTCCCAAGCAAGCTAGACACAAAGAGGACCACACCAAGACACATCATAATTAAAATGCCAAAGGTTCAAGATAAAGAGAGAATCTTAAAAGCAGCAAGAGAAAAGAAGAGAATTACCTACAAAGAGGTGCTTATAAAACTATCAGCTGATTTCTCAAAAGAAACTTTGCAGGCAAGAAGAGACTGGCAAGAAGTATTCAAAGTGATGACAAGCAAGGACCTACAACCAATATTACTCCATTCAGCAAAGCTATCATTTAGAATGGAAAGGCAGATAAAGTATTTCCCAGGCAAGATAAAGCTAAAGGAGTTCATCATTCACCAAGCCCTTATTGTATGAAAGATTAAAGGGAAAAGAAGATCAAAATTATGAACATTAAAATGACAACAGCGTCAGCCTGTGAACCAAGTGTCGCTGGTTCAATTCCCAGTCAGGGCACAAGACTAGGTTACACATCAGGTCCCCAGTTGGGGGCATGAGTGAGAGGCAACCACACAGTGATGTTTCTCTCCCTCTCTTTCTCCTTTCCCTTATCTCTGAAAACAACTAAACAAACAAATAAATAAATAAATAAATATTTTTTTAATGACAACAAACACAACTATCGACAAATGAATCTAAAAAATAAACTAAGCTAACAACTAGAACAGGAATAGAATCATAGATATGGAGATCATATGGAGGGTTATCAGTGGG